>NW_028173273.1:10000-12026 GCF_963971535.1 Notolepis coatsorum | reverse complement strand
TGAGAATAGCCTGCTTTGCTTTGATGACATTCCAGCCAGAAGATGCAGAGTGCAGGGGTCTTGAGGGTGTGTAGTTAGAAGAGGCAGAGCGTAGTGGTCTTGAGGGTGTGTAGTTAGAAGATGCAGAGTGTAGGGGTCTTGAGGGTGTGTAGTTAGAAGAGGCAGAGCGTAGTGGTCTTGAGGGTGTGTAGTTAGAAGATGCAGAGTGTAGGGGTCTTGAGGGTGTGTAGTTAGAAGATGCAGAACGTAGGGGTCTTGAGGGTGTGTAGTTAGAAGATGCAGAACGTAGGGGTCTTGAGGGTGTGTAGTTAGAAGATGCAGAGCGTAGGGGTCTTGAGGGTGTGTAGTTAGAAGATGCAGAACGTAGGGGTCTTGAGGGTGTGTAGTTAGAAGATGCAGAGCGTAGGGGTCTTGAGAGTTGAGGGCGTGTAGTTAGAAGATGTAGAGCGTAGGGGTATTGAGGGTGTGTAGTTAGAAGATGCAGAGCGTAGGGGTCTTGAGGGTGTGTAGTTAGAAGATGCAGAGTGTAGGGGTCTTGAGGGTGTGTAGTTAGAAGATGCAGAGTGTAGGGGTCTTGAGGGTGTGTAGTTAGAAGATGCAGGGGTCTTGAGGGTGTGTAGTTAGAAGATGCAGAGTGTAGGGGTCTTGAGGGTGTGTAGTTAGAAGATGCAGAGTGTAGGGGTCTTGAGGGTGTGTAGTTAGAAGATGCAGGGGTCTTGAGGGTGTGTAGTTAGAAGATGCAGAGCGTAGGGGTCTTGAGGGTGTGTAGTTAGAAGATGCAGAGCGTAGGGGTCTTGAGGGTGTGTAGTTAGAAGATGCAGAGCGTAGGGGTCTTGAGGGTGTGTAGTTAGAAGATGCAGAGCGTAGGGGTCTTGAGGGTGTGTAGTTAGAAGATGCAGAGCGTAGGGGTCTTGAAGGTGTGTAGTTAGAAGATGCAGAGCGTAGGGGTCTTGAGGGTGTGTAGTTAGAAGATGCAGAGCGTAGGGGTCTTGAGGGTGTGTAGTTAGAAGATGCAGAGCGTAGGGGTCTTGAGGGTGTGTAGTTAGAAGATGCAGAGCGTAGGGGTCTTGAGGGTGTGTAGTTAGAAGATGCAGAGCGTAGGGGTCTTGAAGGTGTGTAGTTAGAAGATGCAGAGCGTAGGGGTCTTGAGGGTGTGTAGTTAGGAGATGCAGAGCGTGGGGGTCTTGAGGGTGTGTAGTTAGAAGAGGCAGAGCGTAGGGGTCTTGAGGGTGTGTAGTTAGAAGATGCAGAGTGTAGGGGTCTTGAGGGTGTGTAGTTAGAAGATGCAGAGCGTAGGGGTCTTGAGGGTGTGTAGTTAGAAGATGCAGAGCGATAGGGGTCTTGAGGGTGTGTAGTTAGAAGAGGCAGAGCGTAGGGGTCTTGAGGGTGTGTGGTTAGAAGATGCAGAGTGTAGGGGTCTTGAGGGTGTGTAGTTAGAAGATGCAGAGCGATAGGGGTCTTGAGGGTGTGTAGTTAGAAGATGCAGAGCGTAGGGGTCTTGAGGGTGTGTAGTTAGAAGATGCAGAGCGATAGGGGTCTTGAGGGTGTGTAGTTAGAAGATGCAGAGTGTAGGGGTCTTGAGGGTGTGTAGTTAGAAGATGCAGAGCGTAGGGGTCTTGAGGGTGTGTAGTTAGAAGATGCAGAGCGATAGGGGTCTTGAGGGTGTGTAGTTAGAAGATGCAGAGCGTAGGGGTTTTGAGGGTGTGTAGTTAGAAGATGCAGAGCGTAGGGGTCTTGAGGGTGTGTAGTTAGAAGATGCAGAGCGATAGGGGTCTTGAGGGTGTGTAGTTAGAAGATGCAGAGCGTAGGGGTCTTGAGGGTGTGTAGTTAGAAGATGCAGAGTGTAGGGGTCTTGAGGGTGTGTAGTTAGAAGATGCAGAGCGTAGGGGTCTTGAGGGTGTGTAGTTAGAAGATGCAGAGCGGAGGGGTCTTGAGGGTGTGTAGTTAGAAGATGCAGAGCGTAGGGGTCTTGAGGGTGTGTAGTTAGAAGATGCAGAGCGGAGGGGTCTTGAAGGTGTGTAGTTAG
>NW_028173273.1:0-5000 GCF_963971535.1 Notolepis coatsorum | reverse complement strand
AGGCGGCGGCGGCGGCGGCGGGCGTGGCCCCGGGGTCGACGAGAGTCACCACGCCGCCGGGGGGGTCAGGGGTCGTCGCGCCGCCGGCTCCGGGGGCGACGACGGCTGGGGTGGCGGTGGTCGCCATGGCGGAGGACTTCGTGGACTTCGTGGAGCGCGTCTGGGGCTTCCTGAGCGTGCGGGAGGGGCTGCGCTCGCGGCTTCGCGCCCACACCAGCCGGGAGCGGGAGGGGCACGTCCAGCAGGCCACCAACCTGTCGCTGACCTACCACTTCCTCACGCCGCTCACCAGCCTGGAGGTGGAGAGGCCGCAGGTCCTGGCCGACGGCAGCATGGCCCCGGCACCGCCCACCCCCGCCACCCCGGAGGAGGCCGACAAGGCCGCCTCATCGTCATCATCCTCATCGTCATCATCAGCCAATCAGCTGCCAGATGACACTGAGGAGGAAGAGGAGGAGGACACGCCTCAAAGCCTCCACAGGAAGGAGGTGCAGCCGGCCGGCCAGGATTCCACGGCTGGCAAGACGATGGGTGAGTCCTCTGTTGTTAGACCTGGTCCTCCACACCTCCTGTGATCATCGTGTTACAATAGTCCTCTGTTGTTAGACCTGGTCCTCCTCACCTCCTGTGATGGTGTTACACTAGTCCTCTGTTGTTAGACCTGGTCCTCCTCACCTCCTGTGATCGTGTTACAATAGTCCTCTGTTGTTAGACCTGGTCCTCCTCACCTCCTGTGATCGTGTTACAATAGTCCTCTGTTGTTAGACCTGGTCCTCCACACCTCCTGTGATGGTGTTACAATAGTCCTCTGTTGTTAGACCTGGTCCTCCTCACCTCCTGTGATCGTGTTACAATAGTCCTCTGTTGTTAGACCTGGTCCTCCTCACCTCCTGTGATCGTGTTACAATAGTCCTCTGTTGTTAGACCTGGTCCTCCACACCTCCTGTGATCGTGTTACAATAGTCCTCTGTTGTTAGACCTGGTCCTCCTCACCTCCTGTGATCGTGTTACAATAGTCCTCTGTTGTTAGACCTGGTCCTCCACACCTCCTGTGATCGTGTTACAATAGTCCTCTGTTGTTAGACCTGGTCCTCCTCACCTCCTGTGATCGTGTTACAATAGTCCTCTGTTGTTAGACCTGGTCCTCCTCACCTCCTGTGATCGTGTTACAATAGTCCTCTGTTGTTAGACCTGGTCCTCACCTCCTGTGATCGTGTTACAATAGTCCTCTGTTGTTAGACCTGGTCCTCCTCACCTCCTGTGATCGTGTTACAATAGTCCTCTGTTGTTAGACCTGGTCCTCCTCACCTCCTGTGATCGTGTTACAATAGTCAATTTTGTTCGTTCGTTTTTTTGCGTTTTTTTAGTTTTTTTCATTTTAGTTCGTAAATCTTTTTGCGTTCTTTTTTTGCGTTCTTTTTTTTGCGTTTTTTTGTGTTTTCGTTTTAGTTCATTCTTTTTTTTTGCTTTTTTTGGGTTTTTGTTTTAGTTCATTAGTTTTTTTGTGTTCGTTTTTTTGCGTTTTTGTTTTAGTTAGTTCTTTTTTTTGCGTTCTTTTTTTTTGTTAGTTCTTTTTTTTGCGTTTTTTGTTTTTGTTTTTATTCTTTTTCGTTTTAGTTCGTACATTTTTTTGCGTTCGTTTTTTTGCGTTTTCGTTTTAGTTCGTTCTTTTTTTGCGTTTTTATTTGCGTTTTTTTGCGTTTTTTTTGTTCGTTCTTTTTTTGCGTTTTTGTTTTAGTTCGTTCGTTTTTTTGCGTTATTTTTTTTGCGTTTTTTTGTTTTTCTTTTTATTCTTTTTCGTTTTAGTTCGTAAAATTTTTTGTGTTCGTTTTAGTTCGTTCTTTTTTTTCCGTTTTTTTTTTTGCGTTTTCGTTTTAGTTCGTTCGTTTTTTTGCGTTTTTGTTTTAGTTCGTTCGTTTTTTTTATACTGCCGTCACACAGAACACTCCTGAAAATTGTCTAGACCTGGTCCACACCTCCTGTGATCGTGTTACAATAGTCCTCTGTTGTTAGACCTGGTCCTCCTCACCTCCTGTGATCGTGTTACAATAGTCCTCTGTTGTTAGACCTGGTCCTCCTCACCTCCTGTGATCGTGTTACAATAGTCCTCTGTTGTTAGACCTGGTCCTCCACACCTCCTGTGATCGTGTTACAATAGTCCTCTGTTGTTAGACCTGGTCCTCCTCACCTCCTGTGATCGTGTTACAATAGTCCTCTGTTGTTAGACCTGGTCCTCCACACCTCCTGTGATCGTGTTACAATAGTCCTCTGTTGTTAGACCTGGTCCTCACCTCCTGTGATCGTGTTACAATAGTCCTCTGTTGTTAGACCTGGTCCTCCACACCTCCTGTGATCGTGTTACAATAGTCCTCTGTTGTTAGACCTGGTCCTCCTCACCTCCTGTGATCGTGTTACAATAGTCCTCTGTTGTTAGACCTGGTCCTCCTCACCTCCTGTGATCGTGTTACAATAGTCCTCTGTTGTTAGACCTGGTCCTCCACAACTCCTGTGATCGTGTTACAATAGTCCTCTGTTGTTAGACCTGGTCCTCCTCACCTCCTGTGATCGTGTTACAATAGTCCTCTGTTGTTAGACCTGGTCCTCCACACCTCCTGTGATCGTGTTACAATAGTCCTCTGTTGTTAGACCTGGTCCTCCACACCTCCTGTGATCGTGTTACAATAGTCCTCTGTTGTTACACCTGGTCCTCCACACCTCCTGTGATCGTGTTACACTAGTCCTCTGTTGTTAGACCTGGTCCTCCTCACCTCCTGTGATCGTGTTACAATAGTCCTCTGTTGTTAGACCTGGTCCTCCTCACCTCCTGTGATCGTGTTACAATAGTCCTCTGTTGTTAGACCTGGTCCTCCTCACCTCCTGTGATCGTGTTACAATAGTCCTCTGGTGTTAGACCTGGTCCTCCACACCTCCTGTGATCGTGTTACAATAGTCCTCTGTTGTTAGACCTGGTCCTCCTCACCTCCTGTGATCGTGTTACAATAGTCCTCTGTTGTTAGACCTGGTCCTCCTCACCTCCTGTGATCGTGTTACAATAGTCCTCTGTTGTTAGACCTGGTCCTCCTCACCTCCTGTGATCGTGTTACAATAGTCCTCTGTTGTTAGACCTGGTCCTCCTCACCTCCTGTGATCGTGTTACAATAGTCCTCTGGTGTTAGACCTGGTCCTCCACACCTCCTGT
The DNA here is from genome assembly GCF_963971535.1 of Notolepis coatsorum. Taxonomy (NCBI): domain Eukaryota; kingdom Metazoa; phylum Chordata; class Actinopteri; order Aulopiformes; family Paralepididae; genus Notolepis; species Notolepis coatsorum. The sequence continues at coordinate 1,801 of NW_028173273.1, read as the reverse complement.
GATCGTGTTACAATAGTCCTCTGTTGTTAGACCTGGTCCTCCACACCTCCTGTGATCGTGTTACAATAGTCCTCTGTTGTTAGACCTGGTCCTCCTCACCTCCTGTGATCGTGTTACAATAGTCAATTTTGTTCGTTCGTTTTTTTGCGTTTTTTTTGTTTTTTTCATTTTAGTCGTAAATCTTTTTGCGTTCTTTTTTTTGCGTTCTTTTTTTTCGTTTTTTTTGTGTTTTCGTTTTAGTTCATTCTTTTTTTTTGCTTTTTTTGGGTTTTTTGTTTTAGTTCATTAGTATTTTTGTGTTCGTTTTTTTGCGTTTTTGTTTTAGTTAGTTCTTTTTTTTGCGTTCTTTTTTTTTGTTAGTTCTTTTTTTTGCGTTTTTTGTTTTTGTTTTTATTCTTTTTCGTTTAGTTCGTACATTTTTTTTGCGTTCGTTTTTTTGCGTTTTCGTTTTAGTTCGTTCTTTTTTTGCGTTTTTATTTGCGTTTTTTTGCGTTTTTTTGTTCGTTCTTTTTTGCGTTTTTGTTTTAGTTCGTTCGTTTTTTTGCGTTATTTTTTTTGCGTTTTTTTGTTTTTCTTTTTATTCTTTTTCGTTTTTAGTTCGTAAAATTTTTTGTGTTCGTTTTAGTTCGTTCTTTTTTTTCCGTTTTTTTTTTGCGTTTTCGTTTTAGTTCGTTCGTTTTTTTTGCGTTTTTGTTTTAGTTTGTTAGTTTTTTTTATACTGCCGTCACACAGAACACTCCTGAAAATTGTCTAGACCTGGTCCACACCTCCTGTGATTGTGTTACAATAGTCTCTCTGTTGTTAGACCTGGTCCTCCTCACCTCCTGTGATGGTGTTACAATAGTCCTCTGTTGTTAGACCTGGTCCTCCTCACCTCCTGTGATCGTGTTACAATAGTCCTCTGTTGTTAGACCTGGTCCTCCTCACCTTCCTGTGATGGTGTTACAATAGTCCTCTGTTGTTAGACCTGGTCCTCCACACCTCCTGTGATCGTGTTACAATAGTCCTCTGTTGTTAGACCTGGTCCTCCTCACCTCCTGTGATCGTGTTACACTAGTCCTCTGTTGTTAGACCTGGTCCTCCTCACCTCCTGTGATCGTGTTACAATAGTCCTCTGTTGTTAGACCTGGTCCTCCTCACCTCCTGTGATGATCGTGTTACAATACGCACGACAAGCTGCTAATCTCCACACATGTGGAACATATTACGAGAGGACGATTGAAAAAGAAAAACAGGTGGAATCATATGACTCATAATATGACGTAGACAAATGATTGTTTTGTGTCTATAGGTCAAGTGGAGAGGAGGCCAGTCAAGAAATCTGTCACTATCTCCAAAACATCAGGTGAGATTCTTTTTTTTTAATATATTTTGTTCTCCCTCTCTCTCTCTCTCTCTCTCTCTCTCTCTCTCTCTCTTTCTCTCTCTCTCTCTCTCTCTCTCTCTCTCTCTCTCTCTCTCTCTCTCTCTCTCTCTCTCTCTCTCTCTCTCTCTATCTCCCAGAACGCATGAATACACTGTGTGTATATATATATACCGGTAGCCAGTCTCTATAGCTACATGCTTCCACCTGTGTGTCTGTTCTAAGCCCACAGCAGGGGGTCGTTAGAAGGCTCCTTTATGGGAATTGAAAGAGAGTGGAGGGGAAACATACAGTAGACTCTCTCTCTCTCTCTCTCTCTCTCTCTCTCTCTCTCTCTCTCTCTCTCTCTCTCTCTGTGTCTCTCTCTCTCTGTGGGCGGCCTGTAATTTGGATGTCGGTCAGACAGAGACAGAGGGGTAATGATGAAACAGGCAAACA
>NW_028173274.1:0-27500 GCF_963971535.1 Notolepis coatsorum | reverse complement strand
TATTCTTACTCATAGAATATAATATCAGATAGAAATTCTGATAAAAACAATGTTTTGCTTATGTTCATTGTAACATATAATGGACCCAATAGGCCTCATCTGCACCTTTGTTTACACTGTTACAGTTTTTATTATATTCTTATATTCAGATCTAATTTTATTACCTATATGTATGTCTTTCTACTAGTGCCCTGCCCATACCTGTACCCCCATGCTAGTATGATCCCCGAATTTCCCCAAGATGATCAATAAAGGAATATCGTATCTTATCTTATCTTATCTTATCTTATCTTATCTTATCTTATCTTATCTTATCTTATCTTATCTTATCTTATCTTATCTTATCTTATCTTATCTTACCTGGCAACAAAGCCCCTCTATACCATATAGTGGATGAACTGTAGGCTATACTATATTATTTGATCACAGTATTCATTAAAGCTTTTTTTTGTATCTAGGCTATATTAATAGTTTTTGAAGAGTTCCTTACCCTATAAACGCCATCCTTGAAAACAATTAACTGACTGTGTGAGTTAATGTTAAGACATAGTCCATTCTGAACCATGGGTTACTAATAAGACATTAATTCCATTCTGAACTCTGAGTTACTAATAAGACATTAATTCCATTCTGAAACCTGAGTTACTAATAAGACATTAAGTCCATTCTGAACCCTGAGTTACTAATAAGACATTAAGTCCTTTCTGAACCCTGAGTTACTAATAAGACATTAATTCCATTCTGAACCCTGAGTTACTAATAAGACATTAAGTCCATTCTGAACCCTGAGTTACTAATAAGACATTAAGTCCATTCTGAACCCTGAGTTACTAATAAGACATTAAGTCCATTCTGAACTCTGAGTTACTAATAAGACATTAAGTCCATTCTGAAACCTGAGTTACTAATAAGACATTAAGTCCATTCTGAAACCTGAGTTACTAATAAGACATTAAGTCCATTCTGAACTCTGAGTTACTGTTAAGACATTAAGTCCATTCTGAACTCTGAGTTACTAATAAGACATTAAGTCCATTCTGAACTCTGAGTTACTAATAAGACATTAAGTCCATTCTGAAACCTGAGTTACTAATAAGACATTAAGTCCATTCTGAAACCTGAGTTACTAATAAGACATTAAGTCCATTCTGAACTCTGAGTTACTAATAAGACATTAAGTCCATTCTGAAACCTGAGTTACTAATAAGACATTAAGTCCATTCTGAAACCTGAGTTACTAATAAGACATTAAGTCCATTCTGAAACCTGAGTTACTAATAAGACATTAAGTCCATTCTGAACCCTGAGTTACTGTTAAGACATTAAGTCCATTCTGAACCCTGAGTTACTGTTAAGACATTAAGTCCATTCTGAACCCTGAGTTACTGTTAAGACATTAAGTCCATTCTGAACCCTGAGTTACTGTTAAGACATTAAGTCCATTCTGAACCCTGAGTTACTGTTAAGACATTAAGTCCATTCTGAACCCTGAGTTACTGTTAAGACATTAAGTCCATTCTGAACCCTGAGTTACTGTTAAGACATTAAGTCCATTCTGAACCCTGAGTTACTGTTAAGACATTAAGTCCATTCTGAACCCTGAGTTACTGTTAAGACATTAGGTACATTCTCAACCCTGAGCAACCTTTGTCACAAATGCCGTAATTGTCTGTTGAAAATGCAAGTTCACGTTTTAAAGGAGAACCAGTCCAACACCAGTGCTGTTTTTCTACAGAGCCAGATCAATCCGTTCACAGCCAATCAGTGCATAGTATTCAGATTCAATTTGATTCGATTCAAATGTATTGTCATCACGCAGCACAAGTACAGTAGAACGAAAAGAGGTTTGGCATCCAACCAGAGTGCAAATGTAACAGTAAAGTGCGATAGTAATATACAACGTACAGGTCATTAAACTGGACACAAAATATATAAATGAGTACTACTCTGTATTGTATATTGTATATATGTATATTGAACACTTTTGTTTACACTTGTTTACGTACTTTTGACTTTCTATTTTATACTTTATCTATTTTTTATCTAGCACACTGTCACGAGCAAAACAGAAAAAAGCATTTCATATAAAAGTATTCTGTATTTCTGTATGACAACTAATAAAGAAACTTGAACTTGAAACTTGAACTACTGAGTATTAGTGCTAATCAGATGTATGTACAGAGTTGTAGTATTAACATGTACAGTGATACAGGTATAAATACACTATGGTAGTAAGTCATATTGGTCAGGTGATGCAATATGGCTGCTAACTGTGCTGTCTGAAAATGAATTGCAGTGTAACTTTGGCTCAAAGTCATCTTTTAAAGATAGTTTTCTTTTAATAAACTGAACTTAGCGTGAAATGAGTTTATGTCCTTCAGGGCATAGAGCCAAGAAGAGAAAAGCTGAGAATGATTCAGGTAAACATAGAGAAAGTGTGCATGAAATCTGGTTCATTTGCAAACTCCGTGGAGTTATCTGCTTTTGCCAAATAGCAACCTTTAATTTGAAATAAAACAATTGTTCAATGACGTTTGATTTAGTAAGTTACCTGTATTTTGTTAAGCTATTTTTACTTGATCAAAATAACCCAATTGCAGCTTGATTGATATTACCCGGAATGCACAATAACAACAAAGAAAAAAAAGAAAATGTGTGAAAATGACTAAAAACAGAGATTTAGGTGTTTGCAAATTAACTCTTTATATATTATTAAGGTGTAACCCTTTACATCACGTTATTATTACTTTTCATATTCTGTCATGTTGATGGAGTGAGTGGAAAGTGAGCATTCCATTGTATTTCTTCTTACATTGTGTGTCCTTTATGAAAAGGTTTCTCTGGTTGAAAGGCGTAACTGGTATTTGTTTATTTTAAAAGCCCTTATTGGCGGACTTGCCTCTTACATCACAACCCTGTTGGAATGGAATCTTGGAACATATTCTACACGTTCAAATGACTGGCTGGTTCTTAGGGTTCCTCCAGTTTGCTCTGAACTATAGGAAACACAGCTTTTTCCTTTGATGCTTCCAACACCTGGAATGTCCTCCGACTGACTCTGAAGCTGAAGGTTCTTCCAACACCTGGAACGCCCTCCGACTGACTCTGAAGCTGAAGGTTCTTCCAACACCTGGAACGTCCTCCGACTGAGACTCTGAAGCTGAAGGTTCTTCCAACACCTGGAACGCCCTCCAGCTGACTCTGAAGCTGAAGGTTCTTCCAACACCTGGAACGTCCTCCGACTGACTCTGAAGCTGAAGGTTCTTCCAACACCTGGAACGTCCTCCGACTGACTCTGAAGCTGAAGGTTCTTCCAACACCTGGAACGTCCTCCGACTGACTCTGAAGCTGAAGGTTCTTCCAACACCTGGAACGTCCTCCGACTGACTCTGAAGCTGAAGGTTCTTCCAACACCTGGAACGTCCTCCGACTGACTCTGAAGCTGAAGGTTCTTCCAACACCTGGAACGTCCTCCGACTGACTCTGAAGCTGAAGGTTCTTCCAACACCTGGAACGTCCTCCGACTGACTCTGAAGCTGAAGGTTCTTCCAACACCTGGAACGTCCTCCGACTGACTCTGAAGCTGAAGGTTCTTCCTTCTCTTGCTGCCTTTAAAAGTATAATCTCCGACCATCGTTTGTCGACTTGTAACCGTCTTAGCTGATTTTTATTGTTTATTCTTATTTATTGTGCCTATATATGTATACTATGAATGTTGTTCGGATCCAACCAAGGTATACCAACTATTCTCCCTTGGGTCCACATAAAAACATAAAAAATTTAATTGCTGATAAACTACGTCTTTGTTTTGTGAGCTCGTCGTAGCTGAAAATGACGGTAACCTTGAGTTGAAATAAATGTTTGAAATGAAATTAAATGAAATATATGACAGAGAAAAAAAAAGTATATCTTGAATCGGGAATGTAGGCCGACGTATTTCTAGGTACAGTCTCCACATTCGATTTTCATGTATATGAATCAATATTTCATGGAATATTGGAACCTATTCAACTCGATCGAATGACTGGATGGTTCTTAGGGTCCCTCAAGTTTGTTCTGATCGAGGGAAGTCAGCTGGTGTCATTTTGATTTATTGTCGGGTCAGCTGAGCCGATCAACGCTCTGAAGGATTATCTTAAAAGTGCCTATTTATGTGCAATAAATACCCTTTGATTTTAATGATCCACGTCCATTTTATTAAAAAGAATAACAGAATTTAACTGAAACTGAACATTTGAACTGAATTTAAACTCAAACAGAAAATAACAATTTCGATTGTTATTTTTTTAATATTCGAGCGGTTTTCAAATATTCGGTCTTAAGAACAGTAGACTATTCTAAAATGATTTTTGCCAGTCATGCACACACCCCTATAGTGTAAAGGGACACCACCCCCAGATCTGATCAGAGAGCGGCTGTCGCTCCCTCCACACAGCCAGCAGGGCGGCGCTGTGGTTACCTTGTGCTCCTGATGTAATTGTAATGGATGGCTGTTTTATCAGCCCTGCTGTGAGGTAATGAGCTTGTTCTGCCGGACCCTGCTGTTGGGACCGCTCTGCGGTGGGACGGGCTGGGCTCTGCGGTGGGACGGGCTGGGGTTTAGGTTTAGGTTTATTTGGATCCCCATTAGCCACAGCAGTGCAGCAGTGCTGGGGCTATTCTTCCTGGGGTCCATAACACGTCAAATACAGTTACAGACTTTATACACTCACAACATTCACACGTCATACAGACAATTAAAACAACAATAAAAACTCCTAATGAATTCATAATACAATAATACCTACTCATAATTAGACTACCCTGGTACTTTGATTAATGTATACTCAGTAGATAGTAAATTATAACACTACCTCATGCATACTGCACCTTATGTGACACTGTGAATAATGTGAATATTCCTCAGCTAGTCAGATAGTAAATTATATTGACCATATTGATCAATTTGTTTACACTGCCTGTGTTGTTTTTTACTACCTGTATACTGTGTTGTTTTACTACCTGTACCCCTCCCCCCCTCCCCCCCATGCTGCTAATGATGCCTGAATTTCCCCAAGGGGATCAATAAAGGAATATCTTATCTTATCTTATCTTAATTCATTCATAATACAATACAGTATAATATACTATTTAGCTTTTACATACATTATCTATGTTCATATCAGCCAATTATACAATCTTCTAATAATATATCCATATCAGACACATATACATTTTGATTTACGTATATACCTATCTATTAGGAAATGTCCATTTCTTTGGTTGAAAATGTTGTTTTACCACGATTTTTAAACGACATTTACTATTTTCCTGCTACTATGGCTCTGCAGTGGTGCGGCTGGGCTCTGCAGTGGTGCGGCTGGGCTCTGCAGTGGGGCGGCTCTGCTCTGCAGTGGTGCGGCTGGGCTCTGCAGTGGGACGGCTGGGCTCTGCAGTGGAGCGGCTGGGCTCTGCAGTGGGACGGCTGGGCTCTGCAGTGGAGCGGCTGGGCTCTGCAGTGGAGCGGCTGGGCTCTGCAGTGGAGCGGCTGGGCTCTGCAGTGGAGCGGCTGGGCTCTGCAGTGGGACGGCTGGGCTCTGCAGTGGTGCGGCTGGGCTCTGCAGTGGTGCGGCTGGGCTCTGCAGTGGTGCGGCTGGGCTCTGCAGTGGGGCGGCTGGGCTCTGCAGTGGAGCGGCTGGGCTCTGCAGTGGTGCGGCTGGGCTCTGCAGTGGTGCGGCTGGGCTCTGCAGTGGGGCGGCTGGGCTCTGGGGTGGTGCGGCTGGGCTCTGCAGTGGAGCGGCTGGGCTCTGCAGTGGAGCGGCTGGGCTCTGCAGTGGAGCGGCTGGGCTCTGCAGTGGAGCGGCTGGGCTCTGCAGTGGAGCGGCTGGGCTCTGCGGTGGGACGGCTGGGCTCTGCGGTGGTGCGGCTGGGCTCTGCAGTGGTGCGGCTGGGCTCTGCAGAGGTGCGGCTGGGCTCTGCAGTGGAGCGGCTGGGCTCTGCGGTGGGACGGCTGGGCTCTGCAGTGGTGCGGCTGGGCTCTGCAGTGTGGCGGCTGGGCTCTGCAGTTGGGCGGCTGGGCTCTGCGGTGGGACGGCTGGGCTCTGCAGTTGGGCGGCTGGGCTCTGCAGTGGAGCGGCTGGGCTCTGCAGTTGGGCGGCTGGGCTCTGCAGTGGAGCGGCTGGGCTCTGCAGTGGGGCGGCTGGGCTCTGCAGTGGAGCGGCTGGGCTCTGCAGTGGGGCGGCTGGGCTCTGCAGTGGTGCGGCTGGGCTCTGCAGTGGTGCGGCTGGGCTCTGGGGTGGCACGGCTGCAGTGGGACCGCTGGGCTCTGGGGTGGCACGGCTGCAGTGGGACCGCTGGGCTCTGGGGTGGCACGGCTGCAGTGGGGCGGCTGGGCTCTGGGGTGGCACGGCTGCAGTGGGACGGCTGACCCCAGCTTGATTTCATTTGGTTGTGTTGATGTTTCCATTTCTGCGGGATGGGTATATTTGGTTTGGTTTTACGCAGTAAGTCTATCGGTGTGCTGTGTGTGTGTAGGGGCAGGTGTGTTGTGGGTGTGTAGGGGCAGGTGTGTTGTGTGTGTGTAGGGGCAGGTGTGTTGTGTGTGTGTAGGGGCAGGTGTGTTGTGTGTGTGTAGGGGCAGGTGTGTTGTGTGTGTGTAGGGGCAGGTGTGTTGTGTGTGTGTAGGGGCAGGTGTGTTGTGTGTGTGTAGGGGCAGGTGTGTTGTGTGTGTGTAGGGGCAGGTGTGTTGTGTGTGTGTAGGGGCAGGTGTGCTGTGTGTGTGTAGGGGCAGGTGTGTTGTGTGTGTGTAGGGGCAGGTGTGTTGTGTGTGTGTAGGGGCAGGTGTGTTGTGTGTGTGTAGGGGCAGGTGTGTTGTGTGTGTGTAGGGGCAGGTGTGTTGTGTGTGTGTAGGGGCAGGTGTGTTGTGTGTGTGTAGGGGCAGGTGTGTTGTGTGTGTGTAGGGGCAGGTGTGTTGTGTGTGTGTAGGGGCAGGTGTGTTGTGTGTGTGTAGGGGCAGGTGTGTTGTGTGTGTGTAGGGGCAGGTGTGTTGTGTGTGTGTAGGGGCAGGTGTGTTGTGTGTGTGTAGGGGCAGGTGTGCTGTGTGTGTGTAGGGGCAGGTGTGTTGTGTGTGTGTAGGGGCAGGTGTGTTGTGTGTGTGTAGGGGCAGGTGTGTTGTGTGTGTGTAGGGGCAGGTGTGTTGTGTGTGTGTAGGGGCAGGTGTGTTGTGTGTGTGTAGGGGCAGGTGTGTTGTGTGTGTGTAGGGGCAGGTGTGTTGTGTGTGTGTAGGGGCAGGTGTGTTGTGTGTGTGTAGGGGCAGGTGTGCTGTGTGTGTGTAGGGGCAGGTGTGTTGTGTGTGTGTAGGGGCAGGTGTGTTGTGTGTGTGTAGGGGCAGGTGTGTTGTGTGTGTGTAAGGGCAGGTGTGTTGTGTGTGTGTGTGTGCTGTGTGTGTGTAGGGGCAGGTATATATACGAATGTTTCTTCTTTCTGTTCCTTTCGGCCATTGAATTTGGTGAATTATATTAATATGTACTGTTGGACTGTGGTGATTCCACGTACGAATAAATAAAATGATGATGATGATGATGATGAAAAAAATGAAAATGTTATTAACAGATTGCAGAATGGGTACAATACAGTACGGCTCAATACACACAATTGTTAAGGGGATGCAGACCAGAGAAAGACTTTCATCTTGTTTACATCAGGGTCCCCCATTTTCAATTCATACCATTTATGACATACTGTACACAACATACAGATATACAGTACTGTTACATACAGACATTTATGATAAACAAATATACAGTACTGTTTATTTACAGACAGAGTTTCTAAAAGAGAATATATACATTTGAGGGGGAGGAAACTGTACATTGGGGGGGTTGGGTTGGGTGGGTGGGGGGGGGGCATGTTCTATAGATAGTATACTATAGTTACATATAGCATAACTGTATATTGTATAGTATATTGTATAGTAGTGTTATATAGGACTCATTACCTTTCATTTGTAAGCTTAGCATTGTATTGTATTTTATCTTAGTACTTTTGATCATGTCTATTTTATTATCTATTCTATTTTATTCTATTATTATTTGTATTCTTTGCACAATCAAGGTGTGGGTATGGCCACCTTCATTTCACTAAATCAAAATCAAATCAAATTTATTTATAGGGCCCGACAACACACGTTAATGTCCCCATGGGCCGTACAGGTCTTCTTTAAACAAGTCAAGAAGACAACATAACAATAAGTCAAGAACAGAACAAGAACACCATAGGGTCCAAACATTTTTTAGATGAATGCAAATAAATGAAAGAATGCAACACTCCCAGACATACCCCACGCGAAGGTAAGGAAAAACTCACTAAAACCTAACAATAGGGAAAAAAGCTCCACAGGCAGTGTGGAGGAGAGAAACCTTAGAAGGGCCGTTCAAGGGGGGATCTCCCTTCTTAGATGTTGGTGATAGTAGTGTTGCAGACGGACAGTTGGTAAGCATGCACTCATGTGTGTGGTGAAACACAGATGAGTGCATGCAATAGCAACTGTACATTTTGAAAGATTAAAGATAGAGTTGATAGCGGATCTATTTGAGGCACAGGGGCGGCGCAGAGAGGGTCACGTCCTCCCCGTCTTAGTCACGGGACATTCAACACTCCGGTCGTTGCTCAGGGACAGCCGGAGACAGGGAGATAGGGGGTGGCGCAGAGAGGGTCGCGAACTCCCCGACATCATCGCGGGACATCCGGCACTCCGGTCACCACTACGAGACCTCCGGAGACACATGTCTCGTGTGTATCTGACGAATACATCTCTTGATTCTTCTCATTCTCTCGTCGTTTGGTCTTGATACAAGGACTAACACAATCAATCAACAATGAGTTATTAATTGTGTTTTCCTTTATTTTGTTTTGTGGCTGTAAAAGATTTGTTTACATTGGTCATGTTTGTAAACACTGTAGTAAAACAAGGTGTCCCTCCTCACTCACCAGTGCGTACACGGTGGTGCCCCTGCCTATCTCAAGGAACTCCTCACCCCCCAGTCCTCCTCACGTTCCCTCTGCTCCGGCACAGCCTACCTCCTCAAAGCCCCCAGGACTAAGTTGCACACCATGGGCGATCGAGCCTTCTGCTCTGCCGCACCCAGACTGTGGAATGCTCTCCACCTGAGAGCACCACAGTCCGTTGTGGCTTTTAAAAGGGGCCTAAAAACATTTCTTTTTAACAAGGCGTTTGCCTGAATTTTTCTTTTACTTTTATTGGTTACTTCTATTCATTTTATTATTATTTTTATTTTACTTTTATGTTCTTCCATTTCATTGGTTGTTTTATTCATTTTAATTGTTTTTATTCATTTTAATTGTTTTATTCATTTAACTTTTTGTCTATATCTCCTGTAGCACTCTGAGATTCTCATGAATATAAAGTGCGGTACAAATTGAATCTATTATTATTATTATTATTATTAAAACAGATCTATATTCTGATTCAGGAAGAGTTTAGGAAGTTCCCACAAAACTTATTTTCCAGGCCTTACAGATCAAATTCCTGAAGAATGTCCAGTCCATACCCCACAAAAGATCACGTATCGGGGCTTTAATAAAGCTAGCACTTCTACCACTTTCACTAGGATCCCCATTAGCTGAGGTGACAGCGTAACCTTCCTGGGGTCTACAAACTAACACAGCTGTGATAAATGCTATTGTTTACGTCATTTACCTGCAGTATTAATGACCGGAGATCACGTGGGTAGACTGTTTATACACAAAGGCCGACGGATTGTACAGTTATTATCAAAACACCGGGAGCGGAGGACAAAAGGATTCTCCCGCGATTAACCCTTTCACTACCACACTACAGAAGGTTAACCCTTTCACTACCTGTAGTGTGGTAGTGAAAGGGTTAACCGTCTGTAGTGTGGTAGTGAAAGGGTTAACCGTCTGTAGTGTGGCAGTGAAAGGGTTTAACCTTCTGTAGTGTGGTAGTGAAAGGGTTAACCGGCTGTAGTGTGGTAGTGAAAGGGTTAACTGTCTGTAGTGTGGTAGTGAAAGGGTTAACATTCTGTATTGTCACAGTGAAAGGGTTAACCTTCTGTAGTGTGGTAGTGAAGGGGTTAAAGGCTTTGCAGGTTGTCGACTCGATGCGTTAACAAAGTGTGCAGCCGATGTGAGGGTGGAGTTAGAATTCCTCCTTCAATGTGGTCTGTGCTGCTGAGTGGGTTATGTGTGTGTGTGTGTGTGTGTGTGTGTGTGTGTGTGTGTGTGTGTGTGTGTGTGTGTGTGTGTGTGTGTGTGTGTGTGTGTGTGTGTGTGTGTGTGTGTGTGTGTGTGTGTGTGTGTGTGTGTGTGTGGGAGGGGTAATGGTCTGGTCAGCGGAGCGAAGCAGACCACCTGAGAGTTGTTTTTGGGCATTAGTGTGTGTGTGTGTGTGTGTTATATGACACTGGCCATCTGAAGGAGGTGCACTACTCTCTCTCTCTCTCTCTCTCTCCCTCTCTCTCTCTCTCTCTCTCTCTCTCTCTCTCCCTCTCTCTCTCTCTCCTCTCTCTCCTCTCTCTCTCTCTCTCTCTCTCTCTCTCTCTCTCTCTCTCTCTTCTCTCTCTCTCTCTCTCTCTCTCTCTCTCTCTCTCTCTCTCTCTCTCTCTCTCTCTCTCTCTCTCTCTCTCTCTCTCTCTCCCTCTCTCTCTCTGAAAGGGACCCAGAAGAGCAGCCCGGATGAATTAAAGCCTCTCTTCAATAAAACATCAGAGTCTTTCAGTAACACACGCTTGAGATGCCCCAGTAATTGACTTTTGGACTTCAGGATTTACATGAACCCTCCAAAAGCAGCTTACCTGTGCGGCAACGCCCCCCTGAGCCCCCCCCCCCCCCCGCTTGTCGTCTCCTTGATTTGTCGCTGTACCCCCCCCCCCGCCTTCTCTTATAAATACAAGACTACCGACTGTAGCTAATTCGAGGGATTTGTCGGAGTGTTTGAAATACCTCGGGAGGGAAAGATGCAGCAATATAAAGATCTTAATCCGTGTGTATTCAACGCATTGGCGTTCTGATACAGTGCGACTAAAGATTATACTCATTAAATTACTACTTTTCTTTTTTTTACCAACTGTGTATGCAGTTGATTGACCACATTTATTCTTTTTGGTAAATTCCACTTATTTGGAGTTTGACTTCATTTTGAACTGAATAATATTATTTTTTCATAAAAACGTAAAACCATCCAAGTCTACGTCTTGGCCAAGGCAGGCTGCGATTGGTCCATAAGACCCTGACGTGTTAGACCCCCCCCCTCGTACCTTACACACTGCTGCCTATCTTTAAATGGCGTCTAATACCGGGGCGGCCAAGTGGTGAACCATGTAACGCGCTGTGTCGCGAAGCGGCCGACCCGCGTTCGATTCCCGGACCCGGCGTCCTTTGCCGAATGTCTTCCCCCCCGCTCTGTCTCCCGTTCTTCCTCTCTCTCTCTCTCTACCAGACCGCCCGGTAGAACAAACAATATAAATCTACAAAAACTAGGGATGTCCGATATTATCGGCCGATATCGGCAGTAAAATGTGATATCGGAAAATATCGGTATCGGTTTAAAAAAAGAAAAAAACAATAACAATATTTGTTATATATATATCCAGTGAAATGATTAGTTACCTGAAATTATTCCGTTTTTTGGGGTGGGAAACCCTGCATATATCGGTATCGGTTGATATCGGTTGATATCGGTATCGGAAATTAAGAGTTGGACAATATCGGAATATCGGTATCGGTAAAAAAGCCAATATCGAGCATCCCTAACAAAAACATAATAATAAAAAATAAAAAATTATGTCTAATAGGCTACTGTGTTTAATATGTAATATATATATATACTTCTTTAAAAAATCTCCTTCTAAAAACTGTCAAATGTAAAAGATAAATTGTTACTAAATCATGTATAAAATGTATTAAAAAAATCATGCAAGTCTTGGGACCGCCCCTGATCACCGGGTGGGGCTGATAGCTAATCTATTTAATTTCCTGTATAAAAAGATTTAATTTTGTCAGACTCAGTGTGAGCTGTGCATCAAGGGGTCAAAATGGAACGTATAGTCAGAACAACACGGCAGACTACAATATATTTGCATTTGTTAGCCATGCTAGCGATCTAAACAGTCAATCCATGCTAAAGCTAGACATGTAAAAGGTGAACGACTCACACTCACAGCCATGCTGCTGATTTGGCAAAATGACATCCAACCATTTTCGTTTTAAACAACTTTTAGTCAGGGGAGTGTCATGGTTTCTCCATAAAGCCTCGTCGTACTTATGTTTGTATACAACAACCAGTGGCGTCGCGTGGGTAAAATAACAGGGGAAGCCAAAAAGCCCGTGGGACACTTTTCCGTTTCGGCGAGTTTATTCCACGCTTTCTGTTTTCCTTTTCTAAGCATTTTAGGGGCTACATGTGAATCAGTAAAAGTTGCGGGACGCCCAGATGTTTCCACGATAGAAAGCTCGCGTGGATCCCATAATAGGCTCACTTAATACAGCGTTTTTAAAATCACGCGACATTTTCAGGGTCGCGAGCCGACCTTTTCCCCTCGTTTTCGATGATGGAAGTGATTTAGGAAAAGCTTCGGCACGCCGAGAGGTCCCCGTGGATTTAATCTGGCGAGGATCGGGGCAATATTCGGCCCGTGGGAACAGTTACGGGTTAATACAATGTTCAGAGTGCAGAGGGGAGGTGTGCAGAGGGGATTCCACACTCATGATTCTTCTCACAGCCCCGTTTTAAACTTTTAGGGTGTGGCAGTCAGCTCGAATCTGATTGGCTAGGATCGGATTTGGACTCTATAATGCTGGAAGCCTGGAGAAAGAGACCTACCATCTGCCTCCTCTCCTGCTGCAGTGAGCATAGTGAGGCTGACAGTGTGTTAGAGGGAGTGAGAAGGAGAAGAGGGAGACATTAAAAAAAAAAAAAATATATATATATAACACAGATGCACAGATGAAAAAGAATGTAAACTATATGATTTTTTTTTTTTTTTTTTTTCATATTTCATATTTGATATTAATTCATATTTTAATATTAGGGAGGCATGGCTTCCGTTGGCTTCCATAAGGATTCGCCACTGACAACAACACGTCTATACCACGCTCTGCTCAGCCTGCAGACGTCAGCTTTCTTCAGCCCACCGCTGCATGTCGCCTTGCCTCCTGCTACGGTTTCTTCCTGAGAATTAGCTTTGGGCTTGTGGTCTCTCCTGCTCCCCTCACGGATGGCCTGGCCTTCGTTCTCAAAGGGATTCTATTCAGACGTAGTGGGTTAGCTCGCTCGCTCGCCCGCCATCCATCTCGTGTCCGATTGTTGTGTGTTTGCTGTATCCGCTCGTCAGTGGCTAGCTATCGACTCCGTTTTCTCCCTAATCACACCTGATTTGGGATTCTGGATTGTTAGCACTGTTGATATATTGGTGTTGACCCTCGACCCGCACTGGTTGTCTGATTTCGCATTACGGACTTTGATCGGACTTATATTTATTTGCCTGCTCCTTTGATTTTGTACCGAGGAATATTCTGTGTATCGTGTTTGGTGAGGATTACTGCCTGGATTGGCCTAGTCCTAGAGTTTCTACTGAACTTGGTCCAGTGATTGTCTTACACTTAGAGTAGGGATGTCCGATATTATCGGCCGATATTGGCATAAAAATGTGATATCGGAAAATATCGGTATCGGTTTTCAATTTTTTTTTTAAATCTTTTAATTTTAATTTTACATTATTTAACCTTTATTTACCCAGGCAAGCAAGTAAGAACAAATTATTATCTTATTTATTGTCAAAGTATGCATAATGTTGTGTTAATTACACGACAAGAGATATGTAATGTATGTAATGTTAATTACCTGAAATTATTCCGTTTTTTGGGGGGCAAACCCTGCATATATCGGTATCGGTTGATATCGGTTGATATCGGTATCGGAAATTAAGAGTTGGACAATATCGGTATATCGGTATCGGTAAAAAAGCCAATATCGAGCATCCCTAACTTAGAGTGACGCTTTTTTGTATCACAAACAGTACTGTATTTGTAAATCTGGTATGTCATAAATGTATAGATGTAGCAGTACTGTCTATCTGTATGTCATGTATGTCATATTATGTTATGATGAATTGAAACAATTGTAAACAAGACGAAAGTCTTTCTCTGGTCTGCATCCCCTTAACAATTGTGTGTATTGAGCTGTACTGTATTGTACCCATTCTGCAATCTGTTCATTAAAGTTTTCAATCAATCAATCAATTCAGAATGCCTAGAGTTCGTACTGAACTTGATCCAGTGATCGTCTTACACTTAGAGGGCCTAGAGTTCGTACTGAACTTGATCCAGTGATCGTCTTACACTCAGAGGGCCTAGAGTTCGTACTGAACTTGATCCAGTGATCGTCTTACACTTAGAGGGCCTAGAGTTCGTACTGAACTTGATCCAGTGATCGTCTTACACTCAGAGTGCCTAAGAGTTCGTACTGAACTTGATCCAGTGATCGTCTTACACTTAGAGGGCCTAAGAGTTCGTACTGAACTTGATCCAGTGATCGTCTTACACTCAGAGGGCCTAGAGTTCGTACTGAACTTGATCCAGTGATCGTCTTACACTCAGAGGGCCTAGAGTTCGTACTGAACTTGATCCAGTGATCGTCTTACACTCAGAGGGCCTAAGAGTTCGTACTGAACTTGGTAGATCTGCTCTTGGCTTCTCTGCCTCTACATCATGGAATACCCTGCAGGAAACTCTGAAACTAGACACTCTAGTGTCTATGAGTCGGCTTAGAACCTTGATGACCAATCAGGTCACCACGATATGTAATTGTTTTTAAGTTGTTACCCCGGTTTGTTTTGTTTTTGAAATGTGCTCTTAACCTCTTAACCACTTAAGCATCGGATCGCCTGACGGTGGGCCGTCACGCACGTCCGCGCACGTTGCAGCACTTTGCCCTCGTCTGCCGTATCCGGGGTGCGTTTTTGCCGATCAACCAATACATTGAGAATCACCTCACTCAGCCTATTGTGTGCCTGTTGTAGATACAGTACTGACTTTTGCCATCTGGACACATGCGATTTGAAATATGAATGATAGAATATAGAATATCAGGCCTATAAATGACCTTATTATGGCCAAGTCACACATCTATGGATCGGGCCAAATCTCCTCCTTCCGATGGCAGAGCAGCAAAGACCGTGAATGAAATCTACAAGTAAGTAAGTACAGTTACTTTTGCATAATGTCCATAGCTCGGCCATTTTTCACCAGATTGCGACGCGTTTTTTGGTAGACGTTCACAGAAAGGTAAAAAACAATATACATTATATTTTATGGCTAGATACACTTCAGGTTTGTTCGATCTGTGAGATATAATCATGAAAATAACATCAATATAATGTGCCAATATTTGTATAAACTCATATTTCGGTAATAACGCTTAAAATCATTGGTAAACAAACGTAGTGTTGAAAATATACACTTTGACTGCGGTTTTGGCTACATTTGAAAGACTCAACATTAATTAATACAGACTGTATTGATCTATTTATGACGTGAAATAAATCTCGGCCCGGTATCGGGCCGGTCAGTTGTAAGGGGTTAATTGTTCTGATTGTCTGATGTTTCTCTATTTATTAACGCACTATGGAACTTGTGAATGTAACATCTCAACGACACTGTAAAGTTGAACCACTCAGTGTATTTATCTAGTATAAATAAAGATTGAATGAATGAATGATGAATGAATGAATGAATGAATGAATGAATTAATGAATGAATTAATGAATGAATGAGTGTGTCCAAGCTAGGTTACTAGCTCGACTCCCACCACGGAGCTAGCCTTCCTCACCAGCTTCCTATAGCCATCCTCGAAAAGTTGCTCAATGCACCTGTTACAATTACCGGCCTGTTTGGATCCGCGGTGCCGGACATCTGTGATCACTATAGCCAACGGAAAAATGCTAGACATGGTCACGTGGGCTGGGAGAACCAATGGAAAAGGCCTATCCCGAGGCCAAACTTAATTGCCGACCCCTGGTCTACACACCCTCCCCAGACCGACAGTGGGGCAAATTCGTATAATATATGAAATATATTACTTATGGCTATAACAACAACAACGTACATTATGTACCTTTTTCCCTGTGGTCGATTAGTACTTGATTTACATTTTGTGACGAGACCGTGTTGATATATAACATACTAAAGGTAAGGGGAAAGTATAAACAATATGGCCTCTTTAAGTGTAATAGGACATGTTTTCTCTCGCTAAGGCGCACAGTGTTGTTGTTGGCAGCTTTGCTGCTCTTGTCTGGCAGCACGTCTTCCTCCGTACAGCAGTCACCTTCAAGGTCATATTTTATCCAGGCCGTGAATTTTATGCGGGCCGTTACTGGAGCAGTCTTTATGAGTATTAAAGTCCCTGCTGTTGTTTTTCCTGGTTGGGTCAGCAGGTTCCACGCAGCGGTGACCAGCATGGCGGGGTTTAAACAGTATAGCATCCGTCAAGAACTCAAGTTTACCCAAAAGTAAAACAGTGTTAGGGCCGCGCCCCCGCCGCCCCGGGGACCAATCCAAGGGCTCCTGTCCGTCTCCGTCAGGGAAAGCGATCTCAAGTTTCAAGTTTCAAGTTCAACTTTATTATTTTCTTTTATTTTTTTTATTTATCCTTTATTTATCCAGGAATGTCCCATTGAGATACAAGATCTCTTCTTCCAGGGAGTCCTGACCAACACAACACACAACAAGTTTCAACATAAAACAGGGCATTAAACAAAAAACATACAAATCAAATATAAATACAGAGGGTCATTTGTGCAGTGGCAAGGAGCATAATCACATCAACAATAGCATCAGGTAAAACAGTTACATGTTTCATAAAGGGCTAATCGTAGCATACCTTTAAAAGCATTCACAGTATAGGAAGTGCCTCTAGACAAAGTTTCACTTGCAGCGTATTCCATAAAAAGGGAGCATAGTGTGAGAATGCAGCTTTACCAAGCTCTGACTGCATCAAAGGAACATTTAACAGCATCCCATTTGCTGCTCATCTGGTATTAAAAAAGCAAGTATAAAAGGACAGAAGTCTGGAGATATATAAGGGCAGCTTACCTAGCAATGACTTAAGGATAAAAATCAACATGTGTGATTGTCTTCTTTGGTACAGAGAGGACCATCCTAATGACTGATACAAAGTGCAGTGGTGGGTGCGAGAGCCTGCACCCGTTACAAAACGTATGGCAGTATGGTACGCAGCAGAATCCAGCTTTTTAAGCAGGGAGGAAGGAGCATGCATATAGATTACATCGCCATATAGTCTAATACAGGCAGAAAGGAACTCTGCACAATTCTCTTCCTGGCTTCAGACGGGAAACATTTCTTTAACCGGAAGAAAAAGCCCAGTTTAGGTCTAAGTTTTCTCAGTAGGTTCCCAATATGAACATCAAAGGCCATCTTTTCATCAATCCATATGTGACCGGTGTAGTAGGGTACTCTCTGACGGCGTTGTGTTAAGGACGACAGACATGGATGACTGTTGACGGACTTTATTTCCCTCCTGTTAGGTTACAATGCAACACAATGCACCAGCATTAGGAATAGTCATCTGCACTGCAGCACGTGAGCTCACGGAGTTCCAGGTGGGACTGGCTCATAAGAATGACACATTTTAACATACAATTACATTGGAAAAATATACACAATTGAATACAAAACGGACACATGGGAGCTACTGTACACACATACCTGTTAGGTTACAATGCAACACAATGCACCAGCATTAGGAATAGTCATCTGCACTGCAGCACGTGAGCTATGGTTGAGAAAAGACGTGACTGCATTAACTACATGTTAACAGCAGCGCACGTGTGTGCAAACTTCCTACATGCTATTAAAGTGCATTTTACCCAGTCAAACCTCCCACAAAACAACTGCACAGGTACATATTAACAACAGTAGTTACATTACAAACTCGTTTCACAGTTTTAGGAATGTAACATACAATATTTAACAACTTTTAGACCGAAGTCTTTCACTGAACATAATAATTAGTGCTCACCTCACGGAGTTCCAGGTGGGACTAACTCACCACCGGAAAGCAGGCAAGATGCGTGTCCCGGAGGACCGGAAATGTAAGTGTGTCGGTTTCAAAATAAAAGCCTTAACTCCCAAAAGTGCAATAAAACAAAACGAAAGGAATGAAATCAACTTAAATCAATAAAATAAAACGTTTAGGAGTATTAGTGGAATGTATTAAAGTGTATTTTGTGATGGGGTGTAATTATCTATACAAGGCAACAAGGCACTTGTTACATTCACCCCACAGAATTACACCTACATCGAATAAAATAAAACTGTGCCTACCTTGTGTCACACTAGTCACAAGCTTACTATGAGAACCACACACTGCGGAACAATCCAACGATACCTGTCACCTAATAAAAGGCCAGGAGGGCACCAGGAGTGGCCAACTCCCACCATACCTCCAGGGATAACGACGGTGCCTTATACACCATCCAGCTACACTTGACCATACCATGACGAGGGCACATACACATAAATAAAACTGTTACTCCTTATCACCACAAAGGACACTGTATCAGGCTGTAAGCGCTATACACAACACTGCAGCTAACCTCACACACGTTTGATAGAGGCTTGCGGCTCGAAGCCCATCATACTCTCAAGTTGGACCATTGTCTCTATCAGCCGAAAGACTGGCTTGATGACCCTACCGAACCTGGACGTGTAGTGTTCAGTGGTCTGTGGACCCTGGCTCTGACCAGGCACACTGACACTCATTAGCTCAGGAGTACGCCCTGGTTGTGTGGACACAACACTGTCATCATGCTGGACTACAGCAGGGGGGGAACTCGGTGGAGCAAGCAACAGTGGGGGACTGGCGGCACTTGCCACTGGAAGCTCACTCAGAGCAGGGGACATCCCCTGGGGGGAATACGGACGTAGCCCGTCATCCTCACTCTCCACTGAAGACTGCTCTTGCACCCATGATGCGGTGCGATCCCCATCTCCCATGGAAGGCTCTGCTGCCACACTGTCCACGTCTGAGGCGCTAGCTTCAGGCATGACTGAGAGGGAGGCTTCCTCTTGCACCCATGATGCGGTGCGACCCCCATCAGGTCCATCTCCCATGGAAGGCTCTGCCGCCACACCGTCCGCGTCTGAGGCACTAGCTTCAGGCATGACTGAGAGGGAGGCTTCACCAGGCGCACAGGTGTCGCTGTCCGCGGCTAGACCCTCATCATTAAATGACCCGTCCAAGGGGAGGAAGTTGACCTGAAGCAGGAGGTTTCTGTGGACTGTCTTCTCCCGCCCAGTCCGGTCTCTGATCCGATATATGTGGCACTGTGGTCTGGAAGCGATGACGGTGTAGACGTCCGGCTCCCATTTGTCCGCCAGCTTCCGCTTCCCTCTGGCGCCCTTGTTCGCCACCAGGACCCGATCACCCACCGAGAGGGGCAAGCCCTTCATCTTTTTGTTGTACTGGTCAGCCTGATGCCCCTGTTCCACTGAGGTGTGCCTCTGGGCCAACAGCATAGCAGACTGGAGATCGGCCGCCAGGGACTTCACATAGGCATCATAGTCACAGACCACCTCGTCCTGGAGCACATTCTTAAACAGCAGATCAACTGGCAGACGCGGGACCCTCCCGAACATCAGGTAAAAGGGGGCAAAGCCAGTCGTCTCATGCTGTGTACAATTGTAGGCGAAGGTCAGGCTCTGGACCATCTGGGGCCATCTGTGCTTAGACTCCGATGGCAGGGAGCGCAGCATTCCACCCAGGGTCCGATTGAATCTCTCAGTGCCACCATTCCCCATAGGGTGATACGGAGTGGTCCGGGACTGCGTGACCCCTGCTAACTCCAGCAGCTCCGCCATCAACTCACTCTGGAAGTTCGCTCCTTGGTCCGAATGCAGGCGCTGTGGGAAGCCATACACACAGAAATAGTTGTCCCACAGCTTTTTAGCAACCTTCTTCGCGGTCTGGTCTCTGCAGGGGAAGGCGTGGGCCAGCTTTGTAAAGTGGTCAGTTATGACCAGAACATCCACAGACTTGTTGTTCTTATCTTCAGCTGACCAGAAGTCGATGCACACCAGCTCCAGTGGTGCAGAGGTTATTATGCTCTCCAGAGGGGCTCTGGCCGCCGGCTCTGGAGTCTTGCTGAGTACGCATCTGGGACAGTTCCTCACATGGCCCCGCACATCCTTCTCCATGTCATACCAGTAGAAACGCTGACGTACGAGAGACAGCGTTCTAGGTTGACCTTGGTGACCAGCCAAGTCATGCACTCCAGACAGCGCCTCCGACTTCAAGGACTCAGGCAGAACATACTGGAACCTCTTGTGCCTGGTCATGTGGTCCTTCGTAACCCTGTACAATATGCCGTTCTGCATAGCGAGCCTCTCCCACTGCTTCAGCATCCTCAAGGCGGGCTGATCTTCATAGCAGCGCTCGCGTCTGGAGGGTCTGCGGCCCCTTTCAACGTAAAAGATGACTCTGGAGACGGTGGCGTCTTTTCGCTGGCGGGCCTGCAGATCGGCCAACGACAAGGAGGAGACTGCGTCGTGGTCGGCAGTGACAACAGTGGACAGGTGACCCGCCATAGATACTGCCCTGTGTCTTGGCGCAGAGTCCCAGTCTTCCTGGGAGGAAAGCACCGTGGAGGTCTCATCCGCCGACATGGACACATCAGCAACCGCACATCCAGAAGGGGTCACTAGAGCTTGGGGCTGGCATGTCAGACGGAAGATATCCTGCACCCCCCTGTTCTCCACATCACACACTTGCTCCAGAAGAGCAGAGTAAGGCTCGGTCAAGAGACGCCGGCTGAGCGGCCTCACGAAGGGATCTCTGCTCAGCGCATCGGCCACTGTATTCAGCCTCCCAGGCACATGCTTGATGTCGAAGCAGTAAGGGGCCAGCTTGGACACCCAGCGCTGCTCGCATGCGTCAAGTTTAGGCTTGGTCATGATGTACGTGAGTGGATTATTATCAGTCCACACAGTGAACTTGTGACCCTTGAGCCAGTGACTGAATTTGTCACACACTGACCATTTGAGGGCCAGGAACTCCAGTCTGTGGGCAGGATAGTTCGCTTGACTGCGGCTGAGCGACTTGCTCGCAAAGGCGATTGGTCTGGCCTTCTCCTCCCCGACAGGGACTTGAGAGAGCACTGCTCCAATACCGTCCAACGACGCGTCAGTGGAGAGGATGAACGGCCTCTCAAAGTCCGGGTGAGCCAGCACTACACATTCGACGAGCGCCCTCTTGAGCTCCTCAAACGCAGTCTCACAGGCGGGAGTCCAGTCCTCAGGAGTCAGCTTCCGGAACGTACCGGCTCTCGTACGACCAGCACTGGTCTTCCCTTTTCTCTTCTGGCCAGCTGTTAAGGCGAAGAGGGGCTTGGCTATACTGGAGCAGCCATGTATGAAATTTTGGTAATACAACACCATGCCGAGGAAGGATCTCACTCTCTTCGGAGCGGGAGTGCGGCCATCCGACTCCATCAGATCCTCTCTCTGGAAGCCAGAGATGACGGAGACCTTCTCTTGGTCGACAGAGACTCCACTGGCATCGACCACATGACCCAGGAACCTGACCGACCTCTGTAAGAAGTTACATTTCTTCTGTGCGAGCTTGAGGTTGTTCACTCTGAGTCTGCAGAAGACCACCTCCAATCGCTTCAACGCCTCCTCCTCAGACGGCGCAAACACCAGCAGGTCGTCCAAGTAGCACAAGAGGCTGGAGTAGTTGAGGTCGCCAAAGATGCCGAGCATCATACGCATGAAAGATGCCGGACTGTTGCACAGGCCTTGCGGGAGTCTGTTGTACTCGTACAAGCCCAGTGGTGTTGTGAAGGCAGTGTACCGCCGGTCAGACACATGGAGAGGGACGTTGTAGAACCCTGAGGTCAGATCCATGGTGCTAAAGAAAGCGTTCCCACCAAGGGCAGCAAGGCAGTCGGACTGATGGGGCAACGGATGAGCATCTTTGACGGTCTTTGCGTTGAGCCAGCGGAAATCCGTACAGATCCTGAGGTCTCCATTCTTCTTCCACACCATGACCAGAGGTGAGGCATACTCGCTCATCGACTTGGAGATTATCCCCTTCACCTCCATCTCAGTCAACACCTCTCTCAGTTTGTGATAGTCAGCTGGGGGGACACGCCTAAAGGGCAGGCGGAACGGACGGTCGTCCGAGAGGTGGATACGGTGCACAAAGTCTTTGACCTTTCCACAGTCCAGCTTGTCCTTGGAGAAGACATCTTGATACGTCACCAGTAGGTCAGCTAGCCTCTTCTTCCCATCAGGAGACACCTCACATGACTTGATGTTCACGTCCTCCAGTCCACAGTCGGCCAACATCTGCTCAGCATCTAACAAAGAGCCAGGAGAGGCGGAGGAGCTGGAGACACCAGACTGCTGCTGACACAGGCCCTGAGTGATGGACAGATCTTCAACAGCAAGACAAGGTGAGACATCAGCCAGTTTGGCATTACGACGGAGTGTGATGGGGCTCTGTGTCGGGTTCAAGACCTTCATGGGGACCCAGCGGTCGCCCCACATGGGAGTCACCACTCTCCCCACTATGATGTTGCGAGGGGCCGACCTCGCTGAGGTGGGCTCCACAATGACTGTACTCCCAGGAGACACATGTGCACTGGCTGGTAGCTTCCCCCACACTAGATACTCCTGCTGAGGGAGGAGGGTAACCGCCTGGCATAGCTTCACTGTGCCTATCACCCCGGGCGGGTCTGGGCCCGACCAGCGGGAGGTGCAGCTTAAGAGCTCAAGGAACTTCTCACACTCAGGGTCTCTGTTTCTGCAGGACACAAGCTCCCAGTACTTTTCAGTCGACTTCAGCCTTTGGAGAACGGACTTGATTACATTAGTGCCAATTATAAACTCGTCTCTCTGACCTGGCACAACCAACGTAGGAACCACAAATTTTGACCCACAAACTTCAATCTCCAAATCATAGACACACTTTGGTCGAGTAGTCAAGCCACCACAACCAACCAGCACCACATTCACAGGTGCCGGCTGGACACGAGGGAGAACACCAGCGGTTTGTAACTTTTGTTCACCTTCCTCACTGAGCGTGCATGACATACTACCAGAATCCAACATCCCCCTCAATGTGTACTTGTCACTGACTAACACTGGAGCATAAAACAGTTCACTAGCTCCGTTCACTCTCTGTGACCCAACAAAGATGGCTGTTTCGTTTTCTGGAAGTAATCTGCAGCTGTTTACATAGATGGCTTCTAAGTCTGGTTCTCTCTCGAGGGTTTCATTCACTTTGCCCATACTATCCCTCTCATTGCATGGGCTGGCTAGTTTAAAGGGGCAGCATTGACAGGATGGGTCTGAGCGGGTCTGTTGGAGGGAGATGCTGATCCAGCTGATGGCTGGGAGATGCCAGGGCATGAGTCCTCATAGTGACCAGGGCGGAAACAGCGGTGGCACAGCCGATAGAGCATACAGTGTTGATAAGTGTTATGCCTGCTGTCTTGACACACTTCGCATGGGTCGTGCTGGTTGTGCGGGTAACTCTGCTGATTCGGTCTGGCCTGGTTGCGCGAATAACCCTGCTGACTTGGTCTGGCCTGGTTGCGCGAGTAACTCTGCTGACTCGGTCTGGCCTGGTTGCGTGAGTGGTACGTCTGCCCATTACTTGGCTGGATGTGGGAGCGAGACGGCTGACCAGGCTGAGCCTGTACTGCTGGGGCCAGCGAGGCCGAACACAGTGAGAGCACACGGTCTAACAAGTCAACCACCTGATGAAGGCCAGGGTCTACAGAGGGGGGACTCGCCGGGGCAGGAGTCATTAAGATGGGTGTAGGAGGGCTGAGGGCCTGCGCTGCGGCTAAGACCCTGTGGGGCTCACCAAGCTGTTCATGAAAAGAGCCAAAGGAGGGAGGCTGCTGTGACTGCACAACAACAGAAGACTGCTGGGCCCCACCATACAGGACAGGAGGGGATGGGCCACCAGCCATGGGGCTCTGACTG
Organism: Notolepis coatsorum; assembly: GCF_963971535.1. Taxonomy (NCBI): domain Eukaryota; kingdom Metazoa; phylum Chordata; class Actinopteri; order Aulopiformes; family Paralepididae; genus Notolepis; species Notolepis coatsorum. Next base: position 3,473 of record NW_028173274.1, on the reverse strand, counting down.
CATGCCGAGATGTTAACCTGCTGTGCCCGTGAACTGGATCTCCTTTGGTCTCTCTGGTAACCATCTAGACGCTCCTGGACCTCAGCTGCAGTCCACTGCTCCACAGGCTTCAGCTGGAAGGACATAGCTAGACTGGGATCTGGGCAGTGCGTGATCAACATCATCACGACCTCGGCGCTCGCATCATCAACACACCGACCCCGGCGACGTAGACACTCATCTGCAACATCGATTGCTTTATTCAGCCGGACCCAGTAATCCATCACTCCCTCACTAGGCCTGGGAACCATGGCATAGAAGTCGGCCATGGGCATACTGGAGTATGTCAGCTCGCTGAAGTTACGCTTTAAAATGTCAAACACAGCTGCAGGGGTCATATTGGCAGACAACTCAGGCCGGCTACGCAGTGACACCTTCACTATGTCTCTAGCTTTACCAGTCAACCTGCCCATCACTAGATCACACAATTCTCTGTCGGTTTTACAACTCGCTCTAGACAGATACACTAGCATCATGTCTTCCCACTCATGTATGGAGACTGGCTCAGTGCGATCACCTCTGAAGAACGGAGGTGGTTTAGTCTCCGCCTGCACTATTACTTTCATCCTTGACATGTCTGCACACCCAGAAAAACATTGTGGTTGGGGTGCGGGGACCTTGGGCTCAGGGGCGGGGACCTGGGGCTCAGGGACGGGGACCTGGGGCTGATAACTGGTCTGGTGCATGGCATGCAGAGTAGATGCAATTTGTTCTCCTATCTGTATGGCAAGGTCTGTGACGAGGCTGCCTAAATCCTCTGACCTAGCGAGTTGCGGGGCTGCATCATTGCCATGCGTGATTGGAGTAGATGTGGCCACTGGCCCCACTGCTTCAAACACTGACTGGCGAACTGTAGACTGACTCAGTTCCACAGGTCTTCCCCTCCCACACATAAGAGCTGACTGACCCCTGCCATATACAGGCATCATACCCACCATCTCCAGATCTGGTGGTCCTGCTTCAGACATGTTCAAGAATAAAAAATAAAAATGCTTTAGAGGGCTATAAACAAAAGAAAAGTATGTGTGAATGTGTTAAATGGCCGCTTGTTACTGCTCAGACTTTAAACACTAGACTACACACGAATACATGTAGGCTACTGTATGGCTATCCATTCACAATTTAGCAGAACAGATGGGGGGGGGGGGAAATAATATATATATATATATATATATATCTCATTACCAGCCAACCATATAAACAAATTAGTTCCCAATTATATTTACAGTGGGCATGTGTTAGATAGCAACACTTGTTACTGCTCAAACTTTGAACATTAGACCATAGGCTATCTATTCACAATACATAACAGATGAAAGAAAAAAAAAATACAATGGTCTTGTACAACTAGTGTTGTTTCCAATCACTGTATCATTACAATAATATTTACAATTACAATCTATAGCATATTATTCTCAAACAAAAACAACCAATATCACATATGCGCTTATCCTATGCGCACACGTTAACGTTCGACGTTGTACTCAGCACAGCCAGTTGAATGAAGAAGCGGCGTGCAGACAGCGTCCCCGGTGGACAGGCGAGCGTTGTCCGTTGTCCGAGGTCAAACGGCACCACGTGTGACCGGTGTAGTAGGGTACTCTCTGACGGCGTTGTGTTAAGGACGACAGACATGGATGACTGTTGACGGACTTTATTTCCCTCCTGTTAGGTTACAATGCAACACAATGCACCAGCATTAGGAATAGTCATCTGCACTGCAGCACGTGAGCTCACGGAGTTCCAGGTGGGACTGGCTCATAAGAATGACACATTTTAACATACAATTACATTGGAAAAATATACACAATTGAATACAAAACGGACACATGGGAGCTACTGTACACACATACCTGTTAGGTTACAATGCAACACAATGCACCAGCATTAGGAATAGTCATCTGCACTGCAGCACGTGAGCTATGGTTGAGAAAAGACGTGACTGCATTAACTACATGTTAACAGCAGCGCACGTGTGTGCAAACTTCCTACATGCTATTAAAGTGCATTTTACCCAGTCAAACCTCCCACAAAACAACTGCACAGGTACATATTAACAACAGTAGTTACATTACAAACTCGTTTCACAGTTTTAGGAATGTAACATACAATATTTAACAACTTTTAGACCGAAGTCTTTCACTGAACATAATAATTAGTGCTCACCTCACGGAGTTCCAGGTGGGACTAACTCACCACCGGAAAGCAGGCAAGATGCGTGTCCCGGAGGACCGGAAATGTAAGTGTGTCGGTTTCAAAATAAAAGCCTTAACTCCCAAAAGTGCAATAAAACAAAACGAAAGGAATGAAATCAACTTAAATCAATAAAATAAAACGTTTAGGAGTATTAGTGGAATGTATTAAAGTGTATTTTGTGATGGGGTGTAATTATCTATACAAGGCAACAAGGCACTTGTTACACATATGCCCAGATATTTATAGGATGCTACTTTGTCAAGGCATGTCCCTTCCAGTGTCAGAATCGGGGGGACAGCTGTATTAGCTCGAGAGCGAGAGAAGGTCATGTACTTGGTCTTTTTTGCATTAAGGACCAGTCTTAGCAAGGAGTTGTCATACAGAAGTACAGAATACTTTTATATAAAATGCTTTTTTCTGTTTTGCTCCAGAGATTGTGCTAGACAAAAATAGATAAGTATAAAAAGTATAGTAAGTATGAAATAGAAGTCAAGTACGTAGACAAAAGTGTTCAGCATATATATATATACATGATGCACAATGCAGTGTAGAAAAGTAACTGAGTTACAATACAATATACTATATACTATACAGTACAAAGCAGAAATGGGATGAGGTACAATTTAGGTACAATTTACAGTAAGGTGTAATGAGGTATGGGTTGTAGTGCAAATTCTTTACCAATAAATATAAAGTGTGTTTAGGTGTTCTAAAGTGTCTAAAGTGTGTAAAGTGGGTGCTGCAGTGAGTTGATTATTTAAAGTGAGTGTGTGCGTGTGGATGTGTGTGCTGTGAGTGCATTTGATGGTTATTCATTGTTCAACCCTTGTTCATTGAGCGGAGGATCTGTTGTTGTGCATGTTTTTCCATTGGGTTTATCTTATTGGGGGGGAGAAACCCTTGCGAGCACAGTGGGGGAGAACATGCAAACTCCACACAGAAAGGCCCGGGAGATACCCCCCCACCTGGGTACCTGGCAACGCGGCAACCTGGTCCCCAAGCGGGAATCGAACACTTGGACCTTCTACCTGTGAGGCGACAGTGTTAACCACTGCACCACCGTGCCACTAAAAGCAGGAACTGGTGACAATAGTAGCCTGCCAGCCTGGATGGATGGCATCGGACAAAGTTGTACATCCAGTCCTCATCTCGCTAAGAGCAAACAACAATAAACTCTTAACACGACGTCAAGGTAAGACTGAAGGAAGATCTATGGGAGGCGCAGAGGAGCCTGGCAT
>NW_028173275.1:0-37459 GCF_963971535.1 Notolepis coatsorum | reverse complement strand
AGTAGTAGCTGAAGTACAACCACACACACACACACACAACACAATAAACACATATACACACTAAACAACGATGCATACAGCAGAGGACATACTGTTAGACCGGAACCCGCTCATAAAGAACCTAATTCTCAAGGTTGGTGTCCGTTGGCAGAGGCGTACAAAGGCCGGGGACACAAAATGGCCTTCCGGAGGTACTTTTGATCTCGACGTATGCGAAGAGATGAATGTAATGATTCGTAACCACAAGCCAGGCGACAGCAGCAAAAAGAGGTTGAAAAAGAGGACAGAAGAGTTGGGGGTAATGAAGCTCTACGCCCAGAAGGGGAGAGCATACAGGCAGGAAGCTTTAGCGCTAAATCAGAGAGAGACGGATATAGGATATATATCCCTGTTGACGCGCTTGCTAGGAATTGGTGCCTGCCGGGACATCATGGGTGATACATCGATGCGAGTGGCATGCGACACGCAGGCCCATGATGGAGACATATTCAACGCGCATAGAGCGGCGTTGTGGTACAAACTCAGGAATCAATATCCATCACGTATTAATCCGGCAAAACTGGCGGGCAACCCCATAATGGAGACGGAAGGGCCTGGCACCTATGTGAACAAAATACTGAAGGAGTGGAGAGGTGAGCTAGGACACAACCCAGAAATTGACCCGTTGCAGAGAGCGATGTTTAGAGAAAGTGTGATGAGAGGGCTTCCAGAGGTGGTTAAGAATAGACTGGAAGACGTGGTGGGGTTAATGGACATGACTTATCCTTTGTTCTGTGCACATGTAACACATAGTGTGGAGAAGCAAAGGGCTCAGGAGCAGAAAGTCAGGGATCAGGATAGAAATGACTCAAGGAAGTTAACTCAGCAACAACTGCAGCCCCAAAGGAGGTTGCAGGCAGTAATGGTGTCATCTGCTACCTCTCCACCCATGCAGGACCAGGGACCCCCGCCTGCACCTCAGGTAGTGAGAAGCTATGGCTATAGTTCACAGAACCAGGCGTCCAGGCGGCAGGCAGGGAATGGGCAATCAGGCCCACGGTTTACACAGGGACCGGGGAACGAATAACAGTTTCCCCGTTTCCACTGTTGGAACTGCGGCATGCAGGGACACAGGGAAATGAGATGTAGGCAACCATACCGTCCCGGCTCGGAGTATGGAAGACCCGTGCGCCAGGGGGAGTCACAAGGGCCCCACGACCAGGGGGAGACAGGAGGGCCCCGAAACCAGGGGGGTAATCACTAGGGGTGCCCAGAGAATGCGACGGGGGGAAATCAAATGATTGTGGTTTCCAAGGGAGCTGAGCAAGAACCTATTCTGCAGGTCCTAGTGGAGGGCAAATTAACAGAGATGATGGCAGACACTGGAGCAGGTTTTTCCTGCATAAAGCAAAAATACGCCGCTCACTTACCCCAGTCTGGACAGTATGTTCGGACGGTCGGATTCTCGGGAAAAACACAATTAATACCCACATCAGATCCAATCTCTATGACGTATAACAACAAGACCATAACAATACCTGTATTAATTTCGGACAGCACCCCGCGCAATCTCTTGGGACGAGATGCAATGTGTAAACTAGGCTGTAAAATCCTATGTACGCCTGAGGGGATTCAAATTGAACAAGACGTGTACCAAATGATGCTACAAGGGACGGGGGAGAAAGAGGCCACTGTGTTCTGGCTGGGCAACATAGATGCAGAGCTGCAAAGGGTCTGTGACCCCTGGGAGCCATTTCTGAAAACCCAACTGCCTCAGTCTAGACAAACAAACATGGAGGCACATTGCACACTACAATATTTGACGAATAGTGACCTAGTTAGGAACAAGGCATGGTTGCAGGGACAGCCCGAGCAGGTGCAGATTAACTCATCTACGATAATTGTAGGGAGACAGGGCGCGGCGTTGAGGGTTAACACGGGTAAGTATCTACGGGAACAACATAGACTAAGAGACGCCGCCCCACACATCACTCTGAGAATAAATCCTGGTTACGAATCCGAACATCTAGGTTCAATGATACAGGAATCCGAGACTCAAAGGTGGGTCTCCACGGAATCTCCGCTAATTTGGAACAGCGCAGATGGGAGTTTCATAAAAATAATGATTTCCTTTTCAGTTTTGGCAAAACCGCAAGTAATCAGATTACCAGGAGACCCTTGCGTTATTCCAGAGGCGGATGCTTTGCTGGAACAGGACATGTTGGCGCGCACCCCGGAACGGTTGTGGTCAAAACACGACACAGATGTGGGTCTAATATTGTCGGCACAGCCAGTGAAGGTCAGGTTAAAGAAGGGTTGTAGACCACCCTTTATCAGACAGTATACAATGAAGCCAGAGTCGGAGGAAGCTATATCACATCAGATTGAGGGACTGTTAAAGGGGGGAGTGCTCGTCCCTTTCAAATCCAGATGTAATACACCTATCCACCCAGTGCTAAAGGCGGACAGGGCTAGGTACAGACTGGTACACGATTTGAGGGCGGTGAACGACGTGGTGTCTGGACCAGAGGCGGAAGTCGCTAATCCACACACCCTCCTGACAAACATCCCGAGTAGCTCGCAGTACTATACGGTCATTGATCTCACGCAGGCATTCTTCAGTGTTCCATTGGAAAAAGAGTCTCAGTATCTGTTTGCTTTTACCCACAGGGGGAAACAATACTCTTACACCCGGTTGCCACAAGGGTTCGCGCACTCGCCGCATTACTTCTCGAAGGCGCTCAAGGAAGACTTGCAAGGAGTGTGCGACACACTACTCAGCACGGTTTTACTGTATGCAGATGACATTCTAATCTGCTCGGATACACGTCAGCAGTGCCATGAGGACTCCATCAAAGTTTTGAGTGGATTGGCCGTGGGAGGCCACAAGGCATCCCGTTCAAAACTGCAGTACTGCCAGCCAAAAGTTGAGTACTTGTCTCGCGTCATTCAAAAGGGCATAAAAAACATCTCACCCACGCAACTCGAAGCTGTATCCAAGGCACCTAGGCCATTGACGGTCCGACAGATGATGACGTTTTTAGGGATGACTGGGTACAGCTCTGAGTGGGTGGAGGACTATACGATAGCGACAGCGCCGTTGAGGATGATGATAAAAGAGGCGGGTACAGACAAGCTTCGCGCTCCCTTGACATGGACCGAGGAGGGGGAGGACGCGTTCATAAACATTAAGCGTCTGTTGTTACAGGCCCCTGCCCTGGCGCTGCCGGATTATGAGAAGTGTTTCCACCTATTCGTCTCACATAGAGCGCAGCATGCGACAGCTGTCCTGACTCAAACACAGGGGGTGAGTGGGAAAAAACAACCGATAGCATATTACTCTAGAGCTCTTTCGCCGGTAGAGCAGGGTCTGCCACCTTGTTATCAGGCCCTGGCCGCAGCACATTTGATGTATGAGAAGGCAACGGCCGTGACAATGGGATATGACATTTGCATTTGGACACATCACAAATTGGCAAACTTGATTGAAAGAGGCAAATTTGTTCTGACCAGCCAACGGCAACAGGCTTACATGAGGCTCCTGCAGTACTCGGACGTTACGATAAAAACATGCCACGGCAGTAACCCGGCGGATCTGGTACCACTCCCGAGCGAGGGTCAACCGCATGAGTGTGAGGTGAAGGTACAGGCTTTCGTGAAACTCCGTCCTGATTTGGGAGTCGACCCGCTCGCGATAGCAGAACTCTCACTTTTTGTGGATGGGTCCTGCTATCGGGAGGGGGAAAATGTAAGGTCAGGATACGCCGTCGTACAGTGCAAACCTAACGGAGAAACACTAACAAGAAAGGCCGGACAATGCATGCAACCATGTTCGGCCCAGCTTGCAGAACTAATAGCACTAACAGAAGCATGCATAATAGCTAAAGATCGCACGGTTAACATCTTTACAGACTCTGCGTATGCGCATGGCGTATGCCACCTATTCGCGGCCATTTGGAAGGCAAGAGGCTTTAAGAAATCGGACGGCTCACCGATCCTTCACCACAAGCAGGTTGTGGCGCTTATTCAGGCTGTAAAGTTGCCCAAAAGCATTGCTATCGTAAAGTGCCAGGCACACAGAAAAGACCTGTCCTTTGTGACGACGGGAAACAACGCGGCGGACGAGGCCGCGAAGGCGGCGGCTGCGGTGCCGTCCACGGCTGTTCTGATGTTTGCGGCCGAACTGACGACTGAGGTAACTGAGGATAATTTGAGTGATCTTCAGGACTCAGCCACGCAGGCTGAGAAACAGTCGTGGACGGAGAGGGGGGCTGTAAGGGGGGCAGATGGTCTGTGGAGGAGTCATAACGGTTTGATAGTCGCCTCCATCGATCTTCTGTCCTTGGTGATACCTGAGGCTCATGGTGTTGATCACTGTGGAAGAGCAGAGACCCTGAAACGAATCACGAAAATGGGATTTTGGTCCCCAAAGCTTCAGGCACAAATTGACGTTACACTAGCCAGGTGTTTAACATGCTTACAGGGCAATGTGCGCAAAGGAGTACCGACAGTGGCGGCTTACACACCCCTCCCTGAGGGACCATTCAGACATCTGATTATGGAAAATCTGTATGCAAACTAAGCTTAACTGGATTGATGCTTTGCCACTTGCTCTGATGGCTATTAGAAGCAGCGTAAACCGCCAAACACAGCTAACACCGCATGAAATGCTTACAGGCCGCAGCATGCCAGCACCGCCATTTAGACACCTGGCTAGGGGCCCGGCATTAGATATTTTTGAGCAAGATCTGAAAAATATCTTCAGCAAGTGACTAAAATACATGAAGCTGTGTTTCGACAGGAGCAGAGAAAGGAGAAAAAGGGGGTGAAGGAGGCGGAGAAGGAAGCCACCAAACCGAGACTGATCCCTGGGGACCTGGTCTTCGTAAAGGTCCACAAGAGAAAGTGGTCATCACCCCGGAGAGAGGGCCCGTACGAGGTGATCCGATCGACTGGAACGGCAGTCCAAGTCAAAGGATCAGCGACCTGGTTCCACTTCAATCACTGCATAAAGGCCAGCGGCGATCTCTTGGGGGATACAATCGATCGCAGTTATGCAGAACCCGACATGGAGGGTCCGAGACGGCAACTGGAAGGTGCAGTGCCTGCTGATGCTCCCGCAGATGTTGGCAGCAGTGTGCGGACGGTCGGCCGGGCACAACGACGTCATTGAGAACCGTCACGGTCGACCCGTCCTTGAGGATGACGGGTTTGAGTGGGTAGGAGTCCCACGGGGTCCCGCTCAGGCTCAAGTACCAGCAGGCTTTCATGACCAGGCTCAGAATCAGGCGCCCCCTCTGCCCTCCATCGAGGAAGGGGGGGAGAAGATAAGACTACAACCAAAAGGGGTGTTTCCCGTAGGACCGCAAGGGCATGTTTTTGATTTTGACCATTCCCCCGTTACAGGCGGGGATACTTACCATTATACTAACGAGGATCGGGTTGTGGGGGTAGATAGGAGGGTTGAGCCTGTCCCGAACCAATCACAGGGGACAGGGGTGAGGGGAAAAAGGGAGGTCAAGGACACTGAGTCGGAAGAGGTGGGGGGACAGGATATGTTCCAGAGGACAGCCGGAACGTTGAGGGACTCAGTGGGCTCACTCTGGGCCAGGTTGAGGGGTTTGCTTCCTTCCGGGGAACAAGATGGGGGCGACTATGACTATGACGAGGAAGACCCGGAGGCTGACCCGATGTATAGGGCGGCTTTAGGGAATGAGTGGTTTAAGTGGGTCCAGTACACGAGCGCGCAGAATCAGATAGAGGATTGTTATGTCTGCTCCAAGGCACGTCCGGATAGGCTGCTGGTGAAGGGCACGAAGTTCAGTTGGGCTCAGTGTGACAGGGACGCAGAGGCATGGGAGGGGCCCCATAATAGTCGCCCTTGGTGCGAGGCAGAGTGTTTGGGGTTTCTCGGCTCTAGTCGTTTTAAGGCGGCAGGAAACGTCACGGATTTCAAGGATGTCACTATGCGGGAACGTTGTAGGAAATTGGATGTACGTGTGCAGGGGGTAGCGACGGGGTTGCCAATACCCAGAGGTGTCAAACTATGGCTGACCAAGGATTTCGAGTGCTTGCAAAAGGAGGGGACCCGGGACGTAGGGGAGGTGGCAGAGGGGCGGTGCACTACTATTTGGAGCATCACGACTAACTGCACGAAAGAAGGAAAGTGTGGACACGGGGTCGTGTTAAAGGGAGTGGATACCAACCCACGGCCTGTAGCTTGCCCTTTTCATGTCCAGGATATGGCACTGGCGGACCAATACTGGCTCTGCGGCGGTAGGAGGTTGAGGAATACACTTCCTTTAGATTGGTCAGGTAGATGTGCCCGGGTTCAGGCGATCATGCCAATGGTGGTCCTACCATTATCAGTGACGGAAGGACCTTCTGAGTCTCCTATCTCTCGAACGAAGCGTAGCTACAAGGCAGACCCAAGGGTGTATCTGGACAGCATAGGACAGCCAAGGGGCATTCCAGCCGAGTTCATGGCTAAGAATGAGATTGCGGCAGGGTTTGAGTCTATTCTGCCATGGATATCGGTCAATAAGAACACCGGGTGGATCAACTATTTGTTTTACAATCAGCAGCGGTATCTCAACTACACCGAGGAGGCGTTGGATGCAATGGGGGACCAGATGCACGCGACCAGTACGGTGGCGTGGCAGAATAGACAGGCTCTGAACTGGTTAATGGCGGAGAAGGGTGGAGTCTGTTCCATGTTTGGACAGTACTGCTGCACATTCATTCCGACGAATGTGGGGCCAGGGGGAAAGTTCTCCGAGGCCATGGCTAAGCTGAAGGATTTGAGGGAGGAGTTGAGGGGGAATTCTGGCCGGAATGAAGAATGGTGGGGGAGTGGGGTGTTGGAAAGATTGGGACAGTGGGGAAGCATAGTGATGCAGACAGGGATATCCATTGGGGTGGCAGGGTTGATATTGGTTCTCCTTTTCTGTTGTGGTATGCCTCTCTTGGGTAGGCTGGTAACTTCACACGTTACTGTCTGAGTGCAGTTTTGTTGGTTTATTCCTTTAACTAGGAATTTTAGTCTGATTTTCTAATGATCCTTCGGCATAGAGATTGCAACCATTGAAAATCATTGCATTATTTTTTATTTTTTTATTATTTTTTGTTTATTTTACTCGTGGTCCTGGTCAAACCGGAATGGGAAGGGGCATCGGCAGAGTGTCGGTTCTGAGCCTGAGGAAGCATTGAGAAGAAGTGGTCTGGGGATCGGTTCTGGGGACTGGAGGGACAAAGGGGGGGGGGGCTAACGCAGTGGGCAAGATGGGCACCTCCCGTCGAAGATGGGGGGACACGTGGTGAGGTCGGGACCAGCGCCTCCCGTCCAGGCATGGGGACATGCTTCTACGGGGACTGGAGGTGTGGCGTGGTGGTTGCGGTATTGGCAAAATGTGACTTTTTGGCAATACGGTGAGGAGACTATGGCGTGGGCATGGAAGGGGGGCTGAGCGATGGACACTAGGACTCAATGTTATGGAAGAGACAATGTCATTTTTTTTTGGGAGGGATGTTCTATGTTTAGTTCTGACGGTCAACTTCTCCTTTCCCTGATGAGAGTCGCGGTTTCCGGCCGGAACTGTGGCTCATTTGGTAAGCGGTGGAGGTTGGGGGGATTTGTCTGTCAGGTTAGGATTATAAATTGGGGTATTTTGTTGATGTTTTATTATTACTCTTGTTTGGAACGGTTTTGTGTTTTGGTAAGAACGGTAGTCAGCCTTTGTTGGTCCGTTAGGGGTCCAGTGAATGAAGTAAGGTTTCTGGTTTAGATTAGGCATTTAAACTTTTATTATATAATTGTGGTTTCTCGTTTAGTTAGACGTTCACATTTTCTTGGTTATATGATTTGGGTGGGACTAGGGGGAATGGGGGAATGTTGTGGAAAATGTGTATACGGGGGTGGAGGTAGGAAAGGGGTTAGTCTTGACTAGTTTAATATAGGTCAACTAGCAGGGCTCAAAGACACTAGGGCGACAGTCTGGCTGATGTTCTTGAAACAACCTCAAGATAGGCAGATGGACATTTCAGTACATCATATCGTGTGCTCTAATCTTGTGTCTTTTCTCTCTTTCATACATACACAGCACACATACACAGACACACAGACACACACATACACAGCACACACACACAGACACAGCACACACACACAGACACACAGACACACACAGTCACACAGACACACACACACACACACACAGACACACACAGTCGCACAGACATACACACCGACACACACACACACACACACATTCCCTGTGTCGCAATACACACATACAATACACACACGTCTGTACACAGACGCACACACACACAGACACACACACACAATACACACATACAATACACACACGTCTGTACACAGACGCACACACACACAGACACACACACACATACACACACACACACACACAAACACACACACACACACACATCTCACTAAATCTTTATCTCTCTTCGATGTTCTTAATGTTTTACATCATATCGTGTGTGTACATCATATCTTGTTTATCTCTTATCTGAATCTATGTTCTTCTTAATGTCTTTATCTCTCTTCGATGTTCTTAATGTTTTTATCTCTCTCCGATGTTAAATCTACGTGTCATACGTCATGTCATATCTGACATGATATGACACGTCATCATATCTGTCATGTGGGGGCAGGACTGAGAGGGGATTTAGGGGACAAGCAGAGGGATTGAGGGGGAGAGTGTTTTTTGTTCAAGCTGTGGTGATCCTCTGCTCGATCCATAGCTCTGCTGTTGAAACTTCTTTTCCTAAATAAATTACCTACTTGTTAAAATTGGAAATATCGTCTCCTGCTGTGTTAAACAACCATCAGCCACAACACTATCTATCTATCTATCTATCTATCTATCTATCTATCTATCTATCTATCTATCTATCTATCTATCTATCTATCTATCTATCTATCTATCTATCTATCTATCTATCTATCTATCTATCTATCTATCTATCTATCTATCTATCTATCTATCTATCTATCTATCTATCTATCTATCTATCTATCTATCTATCTATCTATCTATCTATCTATCTATCTATCTATCTATCTATCTATCTATCTATCTATCTATCTATCTATCTATCTATCTATCTATCTATCTATCTATCTATCTATCTATCTATCTATCTATCTATCTATCTATCTATCTATCTATCTATCTATCTATCTATCTATCTATCTATCTATCTATCTATCTATCTATCTATCTATCTATCTATCTATCTATCTATCTATCTATCTATCTATCTATCTATCTATCTATCTATCTATCTATCTATCTATCTATCTATCTATCTATCTATCTATCTATCTATCTATCTATCTATCTATCTATCTATCTATCTATCTATCTATCTATCTATCTATCTATCTATCTATCTATCTATCTATCTATCTATCTATCTATCTATCTATCTATCTATCTATCTATCTATCTATCTATCTATCTATCTATCTATCTATCTATCTATCTATCTATCTATCTATCTATCTATCTATCTATCTATCTATCTATCTATCTATCTATCTATCTATCTATCTATCTATCTATCTATCTATCTATCTATCTATCTATCTATCTATCTATCTATCTATCTATCTATCTATCTATCTATCTATCTATCTATCTATCTATCTATCTATCTATCTATCTATCTATCTATCTATCTATCTATCTATCTATCTATCTATCTATCTATCTATCTATCTATCTATCTATCTATCTATCTATCTATCTATCTATCTATCTATCTATCTATCTATCTATCTATCTATCTATCTATCTATCTATCTATCTATCTATCTATCTATCTATCTGTAGCAGGGTGGATTATCCCTGCTTCGTGGCACGGTTGTGGCAGTCGTGGGCACGGTTGCTGGCAGTCAGGAGGTAGCTGGACACAGTAGAACTCTGTCTGACTGCACCCTCGTCTTTGGGCCTGGGGCGTCGACTGGAGGCTGGTAGTGTGAGTGGATGGGGCCCGGGATTTACCAACCTGGTCTGGTACTCTGGTCTTCCTTCCCTGCCGCAGGGCGGTCAGCAGTACTCCCCAACACGCTCCCACTCCTCCCAGTTGCTCCTTAGACCCTCCCACACCTTGTGACTGAATTGTAATCAAATACTCTGAGTTCCCCCTGCAAGCAGTACCCTCCCTCAATGACCCTAGAAACCTTACAATGAAAAGGGAAGAGTTGGGTAGGAAGGGGTTAATCATATATATGTTACCCACACCAAAAGAGTTAATGCTGGGCACAGGAATGGACACGCACACAGAACCCCATTCAAGTCTTTATGTTAATTATACTGTCAGTTACAATTATTTAATAGGAGTGGTCTACTGGACTGAAGTCCTACTATAGCTCCGGTGTGTAACTCAATACCTCATAAACACGTATATTATGCACCCACCTCTGGGTTAATATCCGGGATAATATACTTCACTGTGTTTGACTCATCACCCACGTCTGGGTCTTCACCCTGTATAATACCTCAAAAGGCTTTAATTATACGGCCAGAATAATACCTCAAAAGGCTTTAATTATAATGCACCAGGTCTGTAACTTCCCCACAGGGAAGGGTTAATTGAATGGGAAAATATTATTAAACACACATGTTATCACGCTCAAAGAAAAGGAAATAAAACAAAAGTGTGGACCCACAATTACCCAAAACAAAAGCCCTATGCTAATGCCGGCATGTAATGTTTGGGGTCTGTAGTTAGCAACGTTAACTTCGCCCGCAGGCCGCACCACACTGTGTAACGTGCAATAGATCCTGGGCACCGAAGCCCTAATGTTACTCTACCAAAATGGCGGCCGCGCCGCTCCACCACCGTCCAGGTGGCAAGATGGCGTCGAACGCTCTCGTTGCAGGTGCTAGCAGGCGGAGCTGGAGCAGGGAGGCAGTGTTGGCTGAGAGCGTGTGCTGGGCGATGCCGACCTCTGCTGGTCGGCGCGCACTCCCGTGTTGCAGGCAGCCAGGTGCAGAGCTGATGCAGGACACCGGTGAAGACAGCTGTTGACAGCCGGAGCAGACTGCTTGTAGGTCCACGCCCGTATCTGGCTCGCACACTATACCGGCACAGTAACTGCTATAACCCGACTACTGTGAACTCAGATATATCATTAGCCGCACGCTACCTATACCGCACACTGTAACTATTATAACCCAATTGTTAGTGCCTGGCTCTGCACTAATTGTTCACACACTATCGCTGGTACTGCTAGGATATCGTGTCCACTAGCAAGTACCTCCTATCACCCGTGGCTATCTCACAGGGCTCTCCAGCTTCACTTCTTCAACGGGGCTATTCCAACGGGGCCCCCCCCCCCCCCCCCCCCCCCCCCACCCCCCCCCCCCCGACACTCTCTGCCTGCCTCCGCCCCCTGCTGGTCGCCCACTAGCTCCACAGGGAAAGAGGATGCAGAATATGAATAAGGTCCAGGGTTCGAATCCCGCTTGGGGACCAGGTTTCCATGATGCCAGTTACCCAGGTGGGGTATCTCCCAGGCCTTTCTGTGTGGAGTTTGCATGTTCTCCCCGTGCTCGCAAGGGTTTCCCCCCCGATAAGATAAACCCAATGGAAAAACATGCACAACAACAAGATCGCTAACGCTGTGGCGTCCTTGACGAAGACGGACAGGAGCACTTGGATTGGTCCCCTGGCGCGGCTCACGTGGCGCCTGTCTGCTCCCGGCTGCCCTTGGGGGGGAAGGACGACGGGATGGGTTAATCGCAGATACGCATTGTATGCATGGTTCGCATGTGTGCCAAATGGTGACCTCGGAGCAGGTCCTAAATTATTATTATTATTATTATTTATCCAGTAGTGTCATTTATAATCCATCTTCCAGTGATGGAAAGAAAGGAGACGCCTGTGTCATTGTTCGTGCGAATATCAATGAAACCAATTCGAATGTCTTGGTATACAAAGGGGAAGTAAAAGGCAAGTTAGCACATCTGAATAATATCTATCTATCTATCTATCTATCTATCTATCTATCTATCTATCTATCTATCTATCTATCTATCTATCTATCTATCTATCTATCTATCTATCTATCTATCTATCTATCTATCTATCTATCTATCTATCTATCTATCTATCTATCTATCTATCTGTCTGTCTGTCTGTCTGTCTGTCTGTCTGTCTGTCTGTCTGTCTGTCTGTCTGTCTGTCTGTCTGTCTGTCTGTCTGTCTGTCTGTCTGTCTGTCTGTCTGTCTGTCTGTCTGTCTGTCTGTCTGTCTGTCTGTCTGTCTGTCTGTCTGTCTGTCTGTCTGTCTGTCTGTCTGTCTGTCTGTCTGTCTGTCTCTTCTTTCTTTCCATCCACTTGTCTGTCTCCGCTTGCTGTCATAATGCTGTGTTCAAATAAATATTGATAAGATTCCTTATGAGCCTTTCCAAAATATCCCTCCTAGTTTGCCGCTTGTCGCAAGTGTGCATCTGAGTGACAGAGACAGAGAGAGAGAGTGAGAGAGAGAGCGAGAGAGAGAGAGACTACAGCACACTGAAGACATTATGAAAAGAGAGAGATATATATGTCACCCCTCCTATTGTAATCCGATCAAATAGATAGGCAATTATTCCTTCTTGCCATCAAAAAACTCAGCTATCCGACCTCTTCTTCTCATCCCCCGTCTCTCTCAGCTTGTTATAATGCTGAGGCTTGAACATTATTCACTCACATAATTAGCAAACGGAGGATCTAAACATTCCCCTAGTTTCCTTTCTTGTCTCCATCCTGCTGGAGTTGAAAGTGCTGCTGCAAGAGGAGAAGAGGAGGAACAACAAACACGTGGCTCTTCATCACCTGAGTAACAAGCACGTGGCTCTTCATCACCTGAGCAACAAGCACGTGGCTCTTCATCACCTGAGCAACACGCCTCAGAATGTTGATGTTGCTGAGAAATGTATAGAACTCTTTGGTGAGAAGAACTCATTGAAGACCATTTTAACATGTAGCCTAAAGCATCATGTGATACTTGTTTTGAGTAATGACCTCAACACTGTTTATTAGCTTGGTCTCACCCCCCCCCCCCCGTCTTAGTCTCTGTCTCACCCCCCCTCCCCCTCAGTCTTGGTCTTGAGTCTGTATCACCCCCCCCCCTCCCCCTCGGCCTTATTCTTGTCTCTGTCTCACCCCCCCCAGTCTTAGTCTTGACTCTGTCTCACCCCCCCCTCATTCTCAGTCTTAGTCTTGTCTCTGTCTCACCCCCTCAGTCTTAGTCTTGTCTCTGTCTCACCCCCTCAGTCTTAGTCTTGTCTCTGTCTCACCCCCTCAGTCTTAGTCTTGTCTCTGTCTCACCCTCTCAGTCTTATTCTTGTCTCTGTCTCACCCTCTCAGTCTTAGTCTTGACTCTTTCTCAGTCTTAGTCTTGTCTCTGTCTCACCCCCTCAGTCTTAGTCTTGACTCTGTCTCGTCCTCTCAGTCTTGACTTGCTATTATCTGGGGATCAATAAAGGAATATCTTATCTTATCTTATCTGTTCCTGGTCCTGTCTCTGACTTGCTACGATCTGTTCCTGGTCTTGTCTCTGACTTGCTACGATCTGTTCCTGGTCTTGTCTCTGACTTGCTACGATCTGTTCCTGGTCTTGTCTCTGACTTGCTACGATCTGTTCCTGGTCTTGTCTCTGACTTGCTACGATCTGTTCCTGGTCTTGTCTCTGACTTGCTACGATCTGTTCCTGGTCTTGACTCTGACTTGCTACGATCTGTTCCTGGTCTTGTCTCTGACTTGCTACGATCTGTTCCTGGTCTTGACTCTGACTTGCTACGATCTGTTCCTGGTCTTGACTCTGACTTGCTACGATCTGTTCCTGGTCTTGACTCTGACTTGCTACGATCTGGTCTTGACTCGGTCTCGGTTCAGGGGGTCTCTCGACTACAACACTAACAAAGACATTATCAAATGGTGGTCAATGGCCTAATTAATTTTAGGGGTCTTTTGACGTGAAAAGGTTTGAGAGCCACTGCTTTAAACTATGGGTCAGTACCCCAAATGGGATGTGGGCCCATCTGTTTTGGGTGCTCAACATGACCTGCGCCGTGCGGGATTTACCCAAGTTGTAATTTCAGACACTCATCCGTTTATTGAAAAACAAACAGTTAGAGAGAATTGTGCTGTTTTATTACATCTTTGCATGTTTTATGGTAAAGAAAACACCTGGTTACAGCTGTACAGGCTGTGTCAGTCAGCAGTCAGGCTCAGTCAGCCTCAAACCTGGCGCTTAAATTTGGCTCCTGTCTCATTCAATAAAAATTTGCTGTTTCTCTGCGGCTGCGCTTCCTGGTTCACAAAATTCTGATCAAACTGTAAAACTGGATGTTGCAGATCTTGCCTTATTTCTCACCTAAACCTTTGTCAGAAACGTATTTTAGTAAAAAACAATTGGTGGAAAAGAGAAAGAAGAGAATTTACGAGCGAGCCGCCATTTTGACAAACGGAGACATGTGAGGGTGAGTCGGGAGTCAGACCAAAGTCTCTCCGTTTTTTTTGTGAACAATAATAAACATCAATAGACATATATGCCAAAAGTAAACTGTTGTGTTACATAGTGATGTAGATGTGTAATGGAAGGCTGGACTAAAAACGAGGCATTCTAGAAAGCTGGACTAGGTTTGGCTGGGTAGTGTAGAGGTCTAAGCACTGGAGGGGCTGGGTAGTGTAGAGGTCTAAGCACTGGAGGGGCTGGGTAGTGTAGAGGTCTAAGCACTGGAGTGGCTGGGTAGTGTAGAGGTCTAAGCACTGGAGTGGCTGGGTAGTGTAGAGGTCTAAGCACTGGAGTGGCTGGGTAGTGTAGAGGTCTAAGCACTGGAGTGGCTGGGTAGTGTAGAGGTCTAAGCACTGGAGTGGCTGGGTAGTGTAGAGGTCTAAGCACTGGAGTGGCTGGGTAGTGTAGAGGTCTAAGCACTGGAGGGGCTGGGTAGTGTAGAGGTCTAAGCACTGGAGGGGCTGGGTAGTGTAGAGGTCTAAGCACTGGAGGGGCTGGGCAGTGTAGAGGTCTAAGCACCCAGGTTAAATTCCCATCAGCGGTACCTCTGGCTTGGTCAGTCGTCCCTATGAACACAATTCCTGGTCGGTGCAATAGTGACTCCTGCTGGTCAATCGGGAGGGGATCTGGGGGAATTCTGGGGGTGAATTCTCCCAGTGAAACTCAGTAGGGCACCGCAACGACCAGGAAGGGAATTGGCATAACTACAGAAATTGGGGATATGGGAGCAAATGTAGAAAGTGAACGGCTGGAGTTTAAACAAGGGATTTCAAGCAGATCAGAATAACTCCAGTTGGTATTTGGACTAAGTCTACAAAATCTACATGCACCTCCAGCTATAAAACACACCTACGGGGTAAAACACAAGAAGCACAGTTATGGCCTCTTTAAACTTTTTGTCTCTGCTCTGCTAGGCTGCCCTGTCCTGGCCGAGGAGGACGACCAGGAAGCTACATGGAAGACCATCATTTCAGAACCCTTCTGCCTGGACCCTGAGATGCTCACAGTGGCCTCCAACGCGAGCGGTGGCAAAAGCCTTGAGTAAGAGAACAACATTCTCTTCACATGAGTCTTCACTCCCTGCGTGACTCGACGTCAATACAGATTTATAAATTTTTATATCTGTATGACACCTTACTCAGGGCTTTAGATTCTTTGTTATCACATGGCAGTTACAGTGAGATTGCTTATTGATTGTCCTACACTTTCCTCCCTCCAGGTCACTGAGGCTGATTCAGGCGTCATTTCTAAAGAATGACTTACTCATGAACCTCGACGGTGGGCATATTCAGGCTATTATGCAAAGTATGTCCTCCACCACCGCCAGCCGAGGCTGTTGTGTTGTCCGAGAGGGAGCCCAGGGAGGTCTCGCCTATGTCTTAGGCGGTAAAGAAAAGCGTATTTTTGTAATTATTATTATTTAATTCTTTTATTTTATTTATTTTTGTGCTTTCTGTGTTTTTTCACCCATCCCAATTGTATGTTTATGTCGTTATGCCAATTCCCTTCCTGGTCTTTGCACGCATTCCCCCACTGTCGGCCTGGGGAGGGTGTAGAACTACCACATGCCTCCTCCGATACACGCAGAGTCGCCAGCCGCTTCTTTTCACCTGACAGCGAGGAGTTTCACTGGGGGAACGTAACGCGGAGGTTCACACTATCTCCCCCAGATCCCCTCCCTGCTGAACAAGCGCCCCGACCGACCAGTAGGAGTCGCTGTTTACAACCACCAGGACACATACCCCACCGGCTTCCCACCTGCTAACACTGCTAGGGACGACTGACCAAGCCGGAGGTACCGCTGACAGCTGGATTCGATCCCAGAGTCTCTGCGGTGGTAGGCGGGTGCTTAGTCCACTGCGCTACCCAGCCGCGCCATATTTTTGTAATTCTTGATGATGTTTACAAGCAATTCACCAAATGATCGGTTCAGGACCATCCAGTTCACTCTGTTAGACGAGACGGTATTCTCCTGTGGCATTGCTTTCAGACACAAAAGACATCTGCGAATGTCTAGACAGTACACTATGAATAATAATAAGCGGTGCACATATTATCCTGTGTTGAGATGCCATGTTTATACATGAGACGAGATAAGAAGAGGTCTTCTCCGTCCTGCTTTTGAAATGTTTGCAGAGCTCATTGATGTTTCCAGGAATCTTGCGTCCATATGTGATATGACAAGTTAACGGAGGGGTGGTTGTTCAATTAACTTTTCACATCACCGGACTACCAGTGGGGGGGCGGCGACTACTCTTGAGGTTCGAGGTGAATGGATATCTACCCTTCAAATTGTATATATATATATCCCAGACAGCTGCGCACAATTGCTACCGGTCACGCGCGAAGCCGGCACCTGCAGTTGTAGAGCTGAGTGGAGCGGGTCCGGGCGGGGCTGAGCTGGATCGAGGTCGTACCTTTTCAGCCGCCCTGCTGTCCGATGCTCCATTTATGTCATATAGGACTAATGGTGAGGGAACAACTTGTCAGGTGTACCAACCTGGAAGTAGGATCATATGGTCTGCATTTAATATCATATTTAGCATTTGCCATGGGTCTCTCTATGGGTTTCAAAAGTGCACTTATTATACAGTATAATATTCATGTTGTATATACAACTGTTTACACAACATCCTCTGTAGTACAACCATGGTATTTCTATTTGACTGATGTAATTATAGCTTGGTGTCACACACCGTACCTGTGTACCCATCTGTAAAAAGAAAACTATTATCATATTTATACCTCAGCAGACACATCTACCACTGTATAATTTGTACCGGCATATCTACTTGGAAGTGTTGACACATCTGAAGTCATATCAGCCTGTTTGAACCCCGTCTGAATGGTAAATCCGATGCTTCCGTCTGACACAGTTGCCTGCTCATTATGACTATTATTACAGATTCCTCGCACAGATCTTTCACAAGTTTAGTCACATCATGACATGCAATCACGTTTCAAACGTCTGAAGGTTATGCGTGTGGTGGAAACGACACCTAATGTTTCTTCTATTAAAAACAAAATGTTTACTTTTTATTTCTCGCACTCAACTGCAATAATTGGGGCCTCGCCGCCTGCGTTTGTTGCTATTTCGGTGGCGTCAGAATGATGGAAGCGGGAGGAATAACAGACGAGACTTAAAGAGTTCCCAAGTAGTCTTTTAACAACCTTAAAGCTGAATGGCATTCCCAAGCAGGAAGCTCATAGCTAGCGGTGTTCCCTTATGGCTTGAAGGTCACGTGTGAAGATCAGCTGCTCCACAGTGAAGGTTCCCCGCAGTCATCATTATCACCATTTAAAGAGGATTATGCAGTCCAGTGTATGTACACAGTACACACACGCACCAGGCACACACACACACACACACACACACACACATGGACACACAAACACATGGACACACACACACACACACACACACACACACACACACACACACACACACACACACACACACACACACACACACACACACACACACACACACACACACACATGGACATACAAACATTCACACACATGTACATGCATAACGACACGCATGGTAGTCAGGGACTACAGATGAAAACTAGCTCATTAGCTAATTCTGGCACATTTACATTGATGTGGAAACTGAAGATGTTGATTAATGTGCACTGTCCCTGGGTAATTTTTTTTTTTTTATAAATAAACTTAAATTTAAACTATGTGCACATGCTGTCAGAATGATTTTGCATATTGTGTATTAATATGAATAATTTATATGAACTGCACTCGCTATTTCATGTTCATCACAGAGGGGAGTATGGAGGCGACCAAGGATGGTCAAAGGATATCAACGGTTGAACCGGGAGACGTGTTTGGAGAGCTGGCCCTCCTGTATGACTACACCCATCCCTACAGTATAACAGGTAGCAGAGCACAGTCACACCTCTCTGCGCAGGGCTGGGGTCTAACCGGGCATATATAGTGGAGAGTGAACACACCAAAACTTCAGTTTACCTTCAAAATAATTTTTATTTGTCATATGTACAGTTTTTTTTTTATCCACTTTTTCTCCCATTTTCTATATTTTCTCCCATCCCAATTTCGTATCATCCAATTCAACCCTCCCCTGTCACGAACGCTGTTTCTTGCCTCCCACAAGCCGGCTGCAATGTGGACTAAGTCATACATAGCACAAGTCCCCTCCGGTACTTGAGGTAACAGCAGTCGCATCTTTTCACCTGCGCAGCTCGATCTCTCAGTGGCGAGGAGTAACGCGTGGGAGGCTCACGCTGCCCCCGACACTTCCTGATTCTACTGCGCAGGCGCACCAACCGACCTGTAGGAGTCGCTGTCCACAACGCCCGATCCCCACCCATCAGTTTCCCACCCCCTAATACTGCCATTGTGTATTAGTATGGACGACCAGCTAAACTGAAAGCAAATGTGGAGCGCTGGGCTTGAACAGGCGAGCCCAGCGTCTCCAGATTTTGTGGCGAGCGCCTTGCCCACTACACCACGTAGCCGCCCTTGTCATATGTACAGTTAAACAGATGGTTACATCATACAATGAAAATCTTACTGTGCTAGTCCCTCCTTCACACAGAATCACAATATAGATTTAAACTAGAATGAAAAATATTAAGAAAAACTTGAATGCAAATAATTAGCAAATATTGCAAATAATGGTAGTGGAGGTGACAGCAGCAGTTTGTGACTTCAGTTTTAATTTGTGAAATAAGAGTTTTTCCGCATTTTGAAATTCAATGTTGGTGAGTTGTGCCACTATCAGATTGATGTGGTGGAGGGGCCTTTCTGCGTAAATAAGTAATCTGTTAATATGTGACGGATGACATTTCCCGTCAACATTTGCTCTCTGTTTGGCTGTGTAATTGCACACTGCCACAGCTGATGGGAACAAATGCAAATCAGTGCTGTTGTCGATGCTTCCGCAGTTCCATTGTGATCAGAACGAGACGACGTAAACATAAATAACTCTTGTTTTATTAAAACATCTCGGGAGAGGACGGAATCACAACAGCGGTCTGCCGGGCTGGATACTTCTGTCGAATGCGAAATCAAAAGCACATTTCACATCCTAGACAACGTCGAGGCTTCAAACACTCCTCTATGCGATGTGGGGAATGCAAAACATTGTCCACTGTAGCGCATAGTTTAGGCCGTCCTCACATCCAGCCAGCCCTGCCCTGCCCAAGAATGTCTTCCACCATTCAGAATCGCAGGCTTGCCAAATCAGTATCATCTCCACGAAACATCATCATCTTACACTGCCTTCTGTCATTGCTCCTGTTTTGTTCTTGGTGGGTTTAAAAAAAATATTTTATTATTATTAGTTGTTTATATTCAGATTTAGATTTAGATTTCTTTTTTCTTTTGTCCTTTTTATTCTTAGTTTCTATTGTCTTGTAGAGAGCACTTTGTAACAATGTTTTGATTGAAAGGTGCTAAATTATAATTTGTATTTGTATTCTGTTGAATACTCCAAAAAAATCTTCAAACAACACCTTTTCAGACGTCCTTCATGGTTCCACCAGATAATGTCAGGGGGAAGACACAGTGTTGTCCTTTTGAAGACACAATGTTGTCCTTTTGAAGACACAGTGTTGTCCTTTTGAAGACACAGTGTTGTCCTTTTGAAGAGACAGTGTTGTGCTTTTGAAGAGACAGTGTTGTCCTTTTGAAGAGACAGTGTTGTGCTTTTGAAGAGACAGTGTTGTCCTTTTGAAGAGACAGTGTTGTCCTTTTGAAGAGACAGTGTTGTCCTTTTGAAGAGATGGTGTTGTCCTTTTGAAGAGACAGTGTTGTCCTTTTGAAGAGACAGTGTTGTGCTTTTGAAGAGACAGTGTTGTCCTTTTGAAGAGACAGTGTTGTCCTTTTGAAGAGACAGTGTTGTCCTTTTGAAGAGACAGTGTTGTCCTTTTGAAGAGACAGTGTTGTCCTTTTGAAGAGACAGTGTTGTCCTTTTGAAGAGACGGTGTTGTCCTTTTGAAGAGACGGTGTTGTCCTTTTGAAGAGACAGTGTTGTCCTTTTGAAGAGACAGTGTTGTCCTTTTGAAGAGATGGTGTTGTCCTTTTGAAGAGATGGTGTTGTGCTTTTGAAGAGACAGTTGTCCTTTTGAAGAGACAGTGTTGTGCTTTTGAAGAGACAGTGTTGTCCTTTTGAAGAGATGGTGTTGTCCTTTTGAAGAGACAGTGTTGTCCTTTTGAAGAGATGGTGTTGTGCTTTTGAAGAGACAGTGTTGTCCTTTTGAAGAGACAGTGTTGTCCTTTTGAAGAGACAGTGTTGTCCTTTTGAAGAGACAGTGTTGTCCTTTTGAAGAGACGGTGTTGTGCTTTTGAAGAGATGGTGTTGTCCTTTTGAAGAGACAGTGTTGTCCTTTTGAAGAGACAGTGTTGTGCTTTTGAAGAGACAGTGTTGTCCTTTTGAAGAGACAGTGTTGTCCTTTTGAAGAGATGGTGTTGTCCTTTTGAAGAGACAGTGTTGTCCTTTTGAAGAGACAGTGTTGTCCTTTTGAAGAGACAGTGTTGTGCTTTTGAAGAGATGGTGTTGTCCTTTTGAAGAGACGGTGTTGTCCTTTTGAAGAGACAGTGTTGTGCTTTTGAAGAGACAGTGTTGTCCTTTTGAAGAGACAGTGTTGTCCTTTTGAAGAGACAGTGTTGTCCTTTTGAAGAGACAGTGTTGTCCTTTTGAAGAGACGGTGTTGTGCTTTTGAAGAGATGGTGTTGTCCTTTTGAAGAGACAGTGTTGTGCTTTTGAAGAGACAGTGTTGTCCTTTTGAAGAGATGGTGTTGTCCTTTTGAAGAGACGGTGTTGTCCTTTTGAAGAGATGGTGTTGTCCTTTTGAAGAGATGGTGTTGTCCTTTTGAAGAGACGGTGTTGTCCTTTTGAAGAGACAGTGTTGTCCTTTTGAAGAGACAGTGTTGTGCTTTTGAAGAGACAGTGTTGTGCTTTTGAAGAGACAGTGTTGTGCTTTTGAAGAGACAGTGTTGTGCTTTTGAAGAGACAGTGTTGTGCTTTTGAAAAAGGGAGCTCCTGGTGTCTCCATCCTGCCTCTGAGCTCACAGAGTCCAAGGGGAGGACTGTCTGATCCAGCCACCGCTATTCACATCTGACCTAATTTCACAAATAAATAGGCTGTGAAAATGGACCAGGATCAGTGCAAATTGAAAAATAAGTACATGTTGTCCTGCCGCTCTCGCTCTCTCTCTCTCTCCGTTTCTCTCTTTGCCATTCTCATTCTTCCCTTTCCACTCTCAATGTCTTCTTTCTAGACGCTGCTTCCCTGTATCATTGTATGGTTTGTGCCGTACGTGAGTGTGTTTACCAGCCTCTATAGCTCACCCTCCTACACAGTGTATATACTGTATATACTGTACATCCGCTCTCTTCTCAATGAAACAGTGCTCAATTCATGTTCTCATGTTCTTCCGTTTCTCTCGACCACTTACCACGGTTTCCACTCAAGCCTTTATCCTGCTCCCTGACGTTGTGTTACTTTCTCTCTGCCACCCAAGATACCAAGGTTTTCTCTTCCGTGTGACTCATGGCAACAGAGACAAAGCTCCAGGTGAACCAGGGTCCATGTCCTCAGTCTGACATTTCATGGTCAAACGGCACAGAATTCTTCCTAGCAGAAAAATGGCATCATATCTCTCTTTTCAGTGTACTGTGTTGTGCCAATTTCCCCTCTCTGCCCCCCCCCCCATATTATTTTCATCCATTTTGTTTTCCTGTCTCCTATCCTTCTCTGATATTTAGATTTTGACGAATTGTTGTACATTTTTGTCAATCCGTAGGTTTTGTAATTCTGTTTATTTATTTATTACTCTTTTTTTTCCGTATATCATGAAACATGAAAGAAGAAAGTCCATGCCTTTGGACAGAGCTTTCAGATCAATATTTATTTTTGATAAACCACCAACTTGGGTATGAATTGGTCGGCATGTTGTCCGTTGCAGCGACGGACTAAGGCTACGTTCAACACTGCAGACGAAAGTGGCCCAAATTTGATTTCTGAATCTGAAAGCCTCATATGTGACTCAGAAAATCTTTTCACAACAGTGGAATGTGATCTTTTCAATTCTGATTTGGGCCACTTTCATATGTGGTCCTAAATCAGATACAGGTCTAATTTGTTTTAATTAGCTGGCCTCCACTGCATTCACCTTGTAAATTAAACCATAAACTGTGACTTTGTTTACGTCCATCTTCGTTAACTCTTTCTCTGCCACGCTGGGAATGGGATATGGCTATGTGCTGCCACGCATTAAACCAATGGAGTCGGTCACCTTGTTTGCAGGGCTATAACTATATTCTATATTATAGCTATGGATGCAATATTATGGCCCATTTGACATCGAGTATCTATCGTTCAAGATGTGAAAAATAAATATTTTTTCCATCCATACATTCCCGTTTTATACCGTGGTGAATATAAGTATGGTTTTAGAGCGGTTTAGGGTCATTCCTGGGAGGCTAGTAATAGCCTGTGACGTATATTATACTTAATCCATTGGCATTTCGTCCCTATACACGCTACAAATGCATATGATCGGTATATAATGTTCCATCATGAATGCATGAAAGGGGGGGGGGGTCGTTTCTGATTGTCAATAACGGCATTCGTTAGCACAACAACTTACGCTGATCAGGGCGATGGCTATGAAAACAAGGCACAATCAAGCTGAAATTGACGTTAAATTGCTCTTACCTGTGGCCGGTGGGATTCCAAAAAGAATATTCCAATTATTTGATTGCCATCTGGTAGATTGTATGTCCATTTGGCCCACGACATAACCCACCATAGAATAATGAATCAGGGGTCCCGAAAGCGATTCAATGCGATCGGGTGAAGCCCTGGGTCCAGGTTACTAGAAAAGTCCGCATTTCATCAACGCACAGCCCCATACACAGAGTCTCAAAGGAAGTGCAACATCGGCCGCATACCACCAGGCGGCGGTATTGGACTTTTGCGATCTCAGACTCATTCCCTATGGTAACACTAGCCTTCCTGGATGGATAATGAATGGAAATAGCGAATAAAAGAAACAACGATCAAATAACGAGTATACTCGTCGTTGGCAGTGAATGAGTTAATGTACATTTGCAGATCAGTTCAGGAGTGGGACCACACTGGGATCTGATATTGGACACATTTATTAAAAAGATCTGAGCAACAAATCAGAATTGAGCACTGAGTGTGATTTGCGGAAAAACAATCACAACTGTAGAGATGTCCAACAGAGAGATTATTTGGATGGCTTTACTATAGGACTGTAGGATTATCCGCAGGAGGCACTTGGCGAACTAAACTAATATGGGTCATTATTAATTCACACAACATCCTCTTCAGAGGTCTATTATAAAGGAATGGGGCACATGATAGATAGGGAGATTAGATTGGATTTTAACTGAAATCCTTTCACACTGAGGAGGAAAAAGAAACGGTCAGCAGACTGAACTTGTCTTTGTTCTGCACGGTGAGCATCAGCAGTGGTCATCCTACCCTGCGATATATCACGCAGTGTACCAGAGAAAACCAAATAGGTTAGAAGGACGATTTCCGTCCAACTGTCTTCACCGTCCCGTTTTCTTTTCTCTCTCTCTCTCTCTCTCTCTCTCTCTCTCTCTCTCTCTCTCTCTCTCTCTCTCTCTCTCTCTCTCTCTCCCTCTAGCGCTGTCTGACAGCAAGCTGTGGGTTATTGACCGCCAGGGGTTCCAGACCGCTCTTGCTCAAAGTCATCTCGGCGGCCTCTCTCGCCCCATGAAGCTGCTCAGCAGGTGACTGACCGCCGGGCCGATGCCTTTGACTTTGTCCGACAGCAGAAGCCCGCGAAGAGGCTTTGTATTCTGTCATCGACACCACAGCGGCTGCTGAAGTGTGGTGCCACACTACCGGTAGAATAAGTGCCGAGAACCGTGGGAAGTGATGCAAACGGTCTTGTCGTGTTTTGAACATTTATGTTGTGTTGATGGAATCACGTTAATATAGAGAGGATTGATATGAATTGGATAATGCAGGCTGTTAGTAGAGGCAGAACTAGCGAGCCGTTAAAAATATAGAGAGATACGTTATTTCGATTGATATGAATTGGATAATGCAGGCTGTTAGTAGAGGCAGGACTAGCGAGCCGCTAATATAGAGTGATGAAAACAATACGTTATTTCGATTGATATGAATTGGATAATGCAGGCTGTTAGTAGAGGCAGGACTAGCGAGCAGGCTGCAGGCTGTTAGTAGAGTTGGGCATGCAGAACTGGCGTAGATAAGGGGGGCGTAATACCGTAGGTCAGTGGCCAATCAGAGCGCAAAACTCGAACGCGGAAGCAGGAGTTGTTTGGGCTTCGAATAGACGCGGTTAGGACCCCGGTACCGGCGCCGATTTACCCCATTCGATTCACAAGGTCCCGATTCGATTTCATTTGATATTGATTAAATTCGATATTGATTCAATTAGGCTCGATGACGCTGGTTTCAGGGGGCCAGCACCTGCCGACGGAGGGGCGACAGTGGCTCGGGAGGTAGAGCAGTCGTCTGGTAATCGGGAGGTTCCCGGTTTGATTCCCGCTCCTCCCGGGCAGCGTGTCGGAAGTGTCCTTGAGCAAGACACTTAACCCCTAACTGCTCCCGATGTGCAGGTTGGCACCTTGCATGGTCGCCTCCACCGTCGGTGTGTGAATGTGTGAATGAATGGGTGAATGTGATGAACAAATTGTAAAGCGCTTTGGATAAAAGCTGTTATATAAATGCACCGTTTACCTGCGTCCTGGTGGCTCACCATGATAAGACGCGTACCATGTAATCGCAATGTCCTCGGTTCCTATCCGGCCTCTTCTGCTGCATGTCTTCCCTTCTCTCTCTACTCCTGTGTCCTGTCACTCACTGTCCTATACCTACCTATACCTATACCTATATCTATACCTATAAAGCAGAAATGCCCTAAAAAACATTTCTTAAAAAAAAAAAAAGCTGTAATTCTGTCAACCGAGTTTCTGTAGTCGTTCAGCAGAAACTCAGCGCAATGCAAACTAGAGACACCAGCTGGATGGGAGACGCTACAGGTGTTTTACCGGAAATTTTCGATCACCCACCGAAAAAATACATAGATTAAAAGATCGATCAACTAACAACTAAGATTGTTTCTTTTAAGAGCAAGTTGATGAGAGACGGGCAAGAGGCAACCAACTCTGTACATACATCTGATTAGCACTACACTCAGTAGTACTCATTTATACATTTTATACCCAGTTTAATCGCCTGTACGTTGTATATTACTATTGCACTTTACTGTTACATTTGCTCTCTGGTTGGATGCCAAACTTCTTCTCGTTGTTCTGTACCTGTGCTGTATAATGACGATACATTTAAATCGAATCTAATCTAATCTAATTAAATGTTATTTCACTAACACTGTCCATGTTAATGTGTTAATGTTGCTGCCTTGGACTGACTTGTTTGTCTGTGTGTCCGCAGGGTTCCCTTCCTTCACTCACTGCCAGAAGACGTCGTCAGGAACGTGGCTGATGTCTTGGAGGAGGTGAGGATTTTTCTATTCACCGCCAGAGATGAATGAATGAATGAATGAACGAATGAACGAATGAATGAATGAATGAATGAATGAATGAATGAATGAATGAATGAATGAATGAATGAATGAATGATTGAACTAATGAACGAATGAATGAATGAATGAATGAATGAATGAATGAATGAATGAATGAAAACTTTATTAACAGATTGCAGAATGGGTACAATACAGTACGGCTCAATACACACAATTGTTAAGGGGATGCAGACCAGAGAAAGACGTTTGTCTTGTTTACATCAGGGTCCCCCATTTTCAATTCATATTGTTCGAGACCAGAGACCAGAGACGGGTGGCGTTCTGTAAGTAGAAGTAGAAGTAGAAAGCTTTATTGTCATTGCACAATACAGTACAACGAGATTTGTTAGTGCAGCACCTAAAACAACGATACCTACATACCCACTCTACCACACAACACATCCATGATGTACCTATAGACATGATGTACCCATAGACCCACTGCCATACATACATTAGTTGTACCCATACTCACTGACACACCACACATTCATGTACCCACTCATACCCTCTGCTACATATGCACTTATTCACAGGAACATTAAAAAGGTTAAAAAAGAAAAAGCATTGCAAAATCATCACAAAATCATCACAGCAGAAAAAAAATACACATGCACATCGGTGGAAAATATTGCACATTAACGAATACCATTATTGCATTATTGCACATGTCCCAACATCTGTCATATTGCACATACAAATATATATTATAGTGAGGTAGATGTAGATGTGGTGGCAATAGGGGGGGGGGGGGATTGTTCAGTTCAGTGATGGCTCTCTGGAAGAAGCTGTTCTGCAGCCTGGAGGTGCAGGCTTTGAAGGCCCTGTATCGCCTCCCAGATGGCAACAGGGAGAAGAGGTGGTGAGAGGGGTGCGTTTCATCCTTCAGGATGCTGCTAGCTCTGCGGAGGCAGCGCGTTCTGAAGATGTCATCCAGTGTGGGCAGGGGGAGACCGATGATTTTTTGGCAGGTGTTTATGACTCTCTGGAGGGATTTTCTTTCATTTGCTGTGCAGTTTGCCTACCATGCTGTGATGGAGTATGTTAAAATGCTCTCAATAGAGCAGTGGTAGAAGGCCTTAAGCAGCTCAGCAGACAGGTTGATTTTTGTGTCCTTAAAAAATAAAGCCGCTGTTGGGCCTTTTTTTTACCAGTGCAGTGGAGTTGGTGGTCCATTTGAGGTCCTCAGTGATGTGGGTCCTTAGGAACTTAAATCAGGGGACTCTCTCCACTTCCTCACCTGCGATGATTACGGGGGGAGACTCATCGTTGTTGGAGATTAGTCCTACCACTGTTGTGTCGTCTGCAAATTTGACTATAGTGTTTGAGGGGTGTATGCAGGGCTTGACGTTGACACCTGCCCACCTGCCCAGGGCTAGTGAAAATGCTGAGTGGCTAGTGACTTTGGAAAACCACTAGCCACAGTGGCTAGTGAGCCAAAAAGTTAACGTCAAGCCCTGCATAGGTGTGTCAATGATAATGTTCACAGCGTTTGGAGCAATAATATAATTGCTAGGTTCAACACAGCCAAGGCATAGGTGTGTCAATGATAATGTTCACGGCGTTTGGAGCAACAATGTAATTGCTAGGTTCAACACAACTCTTCCACATCTACACCCTCCATCTTGTCCCAGTTAGCCGTTGGAACTGGAGCTCCTTTTGCGGCTGGGTCACTGGTCGCAGGCAGTAGTAAACAATGGTCAACAGTTAGAAGCACAGTTGTACAGTTGGCGTGTAGCAGTATGATTACAATGATACTGTCCCCAGCAGGGGTTAGTGAAGAAGAAATTACCTATATTTATTACTTTTTGGGTGGGGGAGCGAGTGCAGGGATTTTTGGCTAGTGAAAATGCTGAGTGGCTAGTGACTTTGGAAAACCACTAGCCACAGTGGCTAGTGAGCCAAAAAGTTAACGTCAAGCCCTGGGTGTATGGAAATGCAGTGTATAGTGAGTAGAGCAGCAGACTCAGCACGCAGCCTTGAGGTGCGCCAGTGCTGAGGGACAAGCTGAAGGAGAGATGGGAGCCTAGGCTGACTGATTGATTGATTGATTGATTGATTGATTGATTGATTGATTGAAAACTTTATTAACAGATTGCAGAATGGGTACAGTACAGTACAGCTCAATACATACAATTGTTAAGGGGATGCAGACCAGAGAAAGACTTTCATCTTGTTTACATCAGGGTCCCCCATTTTCAATTCATCATAACATATATGACATACATGACATACAGATAGACAGTACTGCTACATCTATACATTTATGACATACCAGATTTGCAAATACAGTACTGTTTGTGATACGAAAAGAGTCCAGAATAGAGAGTATATAATTTTTTTTTTTATCCACTTTTTCTCCCATTTTCTATATTTTCTCCCATCCCAATTTCGTATCATCCAATTCAACCCTCCCCTGTCACGAACGCTGTTTCTTGCCTCCCACAAGCCGGCTGCAATGTGGACTAAGTCATACATAGCACAAGTCCCCTCCGGTACTTGAGGTAACAGCAGTCGCATCTTTTCACCTGCGCAGCTTGATCTCTCAGTGGCGAGGAGTAACGCGTGGGAGGCTCACGCTGCCCCCGACACTTCCTGATTCTACTGTGCAGGCGCACCAACCGACCTGTAGGAGTCGCTGTCCACAACGCCCGATCCCCACCCATCAGTTTCCCACCCCCTAATACGGCCAATGTGTATTAGTATGAACGACCAGCTAAACTGAAAGCAATGTGGAGCGCTGGGCTCGAACAGGCGAGCCCAGCGTCTCCGCATGCGTGGCGAGCGCCTTGCCCACTACGCCACGTAGCCGCCCTAGAGAGTATATACATTTGACGTAGAAACTGTACATTGGAGGTGGTTGGGTGGGTGGGGGGGAGGTTGGGTAGGAGGGGTGGGTGGGCGACACTGTACAACTGTAGAAGCAAAACTGTACATTGGAATATTGACCATACTTGGTCATTTACTGTACATTGGAGGGGGTTGTGTTAGGACATTTACAGGGGCCAGTTTCGAATTGCAGTCTCCCGTAGGTGTTTTTTGAGAGTGTTTTTGAAAGTGGGTAGTGATTCACATTCCTTTACAGCTTTGGGTAGGGCGTTCCACATTGATGTGGCATAATTGCGAAACGTGTTTAGTCCCTTGTTTGAGCCGAATCTGGGTTTAACATGATTTGTGGAGCTCCCTCTGGTGTTGTGATCGTGGTATTCACTGACCTTTGGGAAGTATTTTGACATGTACATGGGTACCTTGGTCGTGTAGTGTATCTTGTAGACCAGGCCCATTGCAAGTTGCTGTACTCTGTCGTCTACTCTAAGCCATCCTAGGTTGTCAAAGTGGGCAGGGGTGAGGTGGGTTCTAGGAGTAAGGTCAAGCAGTAGTCTGACCAGTTTGTTTTGAGATGTTTGTAATTTTGTTTTTAGTGCCTTTGAGGTGCTTTGGTACCATGAGGTGCAAGCATAGTCGTAGTACCCTTGAATGAGTGCTCCTGCCAGAGTCTTCAGGGTATTCTTGTTTACCAGAGAGGAGATCCGGTACAAGAATCGAGTTTGTTGGTTGACTTTTTTTATTACATTGGATGCCATTTTGTCACAGGAAAGATTTGCCTCTAGGATGGAACCCAGGTAGGTTCTGTGGACGATTGGACAAGAAGTCTCTGATCCACCTACACAGGGAGTCGCTGAGACCCAGTTCTAGGAGTTTCGTGACCAGCCTACTGGGGACAATGGTGTTGAACACACTGCTGTAGTCTATGAAAAGCATCCTCACATATGTCCCATTCTGGTCAAGGTGTGTCAGTGCTGAGTGGAGGGTTGTGGCTATAACGTCCTCTGTGGACCTGTTTGCCCTATAGGTGTACTGATGTTGGTCCAGATTAGGGGGGAGGGCGTATTTTATTAAGTGTTTTTCTCCAAAGCATTTAGCAATGATATGGGTGAGTGCCACTGGTCTATAGTCGTTTAAAGTGCTGATGTTGCTTTGTTTGGGCACAGGGATGATTATGGCTGATTTGAGACAGGTCGGAACAATAGCCTGGGACAGAGACATATTAAAAATATCTGTAAATACATCTGCAAGCTGGTGGGCACAGTCTCTAATCACTCTCCCTGGAATCCCATCTGGCCCCCCAGCCTTCCTTGTATTCACAGAGCAAAAGATTAACCGAGGCACTTTCGCCATATAGAAGTGCTTTTTCCATTCCGAGCCCACAGCTCTGTCTGTGTCGCATTCGACAAGGCTGCGAGCGCTGTGCTACAATCCGTTGATAAGAATCAATCCCTCAGAACTGACCCGTCTCAAAGTAACAGTCGCGATTGGAGGATCGGGAAAAGAGGATGGGGGTTTGAGATAGGTCAGTTCTAAGCCAGCTGTGTTTACTGCTCTCAAAACACACCTCTTCACCAAGGCTTTTCCCCATTAGTTAGTTTAGATTAGATTAGGTTCATTATCCCTTACCTGCCCTCATCCCCCCCTTTTTTCCCTATTTCCCTAGCCCTATTTTTTGTTGTGATTGTGAAGCGACCTTGGGTTTCATGAAAGGCGCTATAGAAATTTGATCTATTATTATTATTATTATTATTATTATTATTATTATTATTATTATTATTATTATTATTATTATTATTATTATTATTATTATTATTATTATTATTATTATTATTATTATTATTATTATTATTATTATTATTATTATTATTATTATTATTATTATTATTATTTATGAACGTGACCCAGGCGTCTCCTGCCTCAGCCTGTCTCTTGTGTCCCTCATCTCTTCACTGTGTCTCCCGCCGCAGCCCGTCTCTCGTGTCCCTCATCTCTTCACTGTGTCTCCTGCCGCAGCCCGTCTCTCGTGTCCCTCATCTCTCCACTGTGTCTCCCGCCGCAGCCCGTCTCTCGTGTCCCTCATCTCTCCACTGTGTCTCCCGCCGCAGCCCGTCTCTCGTGTCCCTCATCTCTCCACTGTGTCTCCTGCCGCAGCCCGTCTCTCGTGTCCCTCATCTCTCCACTGTGTCTCCCGCCGCAGCCCGTCTCTCGTGTCCCTCATCTCTCCACTGTGTCTCCTGCCGCAGCCCGTCTCTCATATCCCTCATCTCTCCACTGTGTCTCCTGCCGCAGCCCGTCTCTCGTGTCCCTCATCTCTTCACTGTGTCTCCCGCCGCAGCCCGTCTCTCGTGTCCCTCATCTCTTCACTGTGTCTCCTGCCGCAGCCCGTCTCTCGTGTCCCTCATCTCTCCACTGTGTCTCCCGCCGCAGCCCGTCTCTCGTGTCCCTCATCTCTCCACTGTGTCTCCCGCCGCAGCCCGTCTCTCGTGTCCCTCATCTCTCCACTGTGTCTCCTGCCGCAGCCCATCTCTCGTGTCCCTCATCTCTTCACTGTGTCTCCTGCCGCAGCCCGTCTCTCATGTCCCTCATCTCTCCACTGTGTCTCCTGCCGCAGCCTGTCTCTTGTGTCCCTCATCTCTCCACTGTGTCTCCTGCCGCAGCCCGTCTCTCGTGTCCCTCATCTCTCCACTGTGTCTCCCGCCTCAGCCTGTCTCTCGTGTCCCTCATCTCTCCACTGTGTCTCCTGTCTCAGCCCGTCTCTCGTATCTTGCCTCCTCATCTCTTCACTGTGTCTCCCGCCGCAGCCCGTCTCTCGTGTCCCTCATCTCTTCACTGTGTCTCCTGCCGCAGCCCGTCTCTCGTATCTTGCCTCCTCATGTGTCCACTGTGTCTCCCGTCTCAGCCCGTCTCTCGTGTCTTGCCTCCTCATGTGTCCACTGTGTCTCCCGCAGACTCACTACGCTGAGGGTGATCACATCGCTCGACAAGGAGTCACAGAACACACCTTCTACATCATTAGTAAAGGCCAGGTGAGTTCTGGTGCTCCTATAAGGCTTGGATGGAACGAGGCTTCCAGAAAGAAAATGCTGCAAGAGTGTAAAGGACGATGAATGCAATATGAATGAAATATGAACGAAATATGAATGTGCTTAATTTCCATGCCATTGTATATTGGACTCCACAGCCCAATCTTGTGTAAAACATGTAAATGGAAGAAGAAGTCTTTATTTGTCATGTAGATTTTCAACACACACATGCGATGGTTGACCCACATAGGAACACACACACTGAGTCGCTGATGAAATGTTCTCTGCACTTACCATCACGTCGTCCTTCACCCCAAGGGCTGCAGCGTGCAGGGACGCGACAGCGTTAGCGTGCATGTTTTTCCATTGGGTTTATCTTATCGGGAGGGGAAACCCTTGCGAGCACGGGGAGAACATGCAAACTCCACACAGAAAGGCCTGGGAGATACCCCATCTGGGTAACTGGCAACACGGCAACCTGGTCCCCAAGCCGGAATCGAACCCTGGACCTTCTTGCTGTGAGGCAACAGTGTTAACCTCTACACCACCGTGCCGCCGTACTTATCGTACTTTTCGACAACAACAAAAAGGTACATATTGTACGTTATGTTATAGCCATAAGTATTGACGTATTTACGAACATTTACAATGTGTACATATTTTAAATAAGTAATATATTGATGTTTTTACAAATAAGTACATATATTACATATTCAAAATGTTTTATCTTTCCCTACTGGGGAACAAACCTAGGGCGCTCGCATTTCAGCTACATTTCTGATAGCCTCGCCCAGCTAACCCTAACCCTAACCTTAACCACACCCAGGTGGCCAGCATACTCGGCCCAATTCCGGCTACCGGTCGGCACACTCGGCATATGTCCGGCACGGCACGCCAACGATGAGCCGGATCTGGCTCGGTAATGGTTGCCGGGGCAGAGCCGACTCGGGCTCGCCAAAGATAAACCGGCTCTGGCCCGGCTCTGGTTGCCGGGGCAGAGCCGACTCAGGCTCGCCAAAGATAAACCGGCTCTGGCCCGGCTCGGCTTGCCGTGCCAGAGCCGACTCGGGCTCGCCAAAGATAAACCGGCTCTGGCACGGCAATGGTTGCCGGGGCAGAGCCGACTCGGGCTCGCCAAAGATAAACCGGCTCTGGCCCGGCAATGGTTGCCGGGGCAGAGCCGAAGTTTCAGTCAAGCGACGCCGCCCCCACACACAACAGCGGTGTGATTGGCAGAATCGACTGTCAATCAAAATTGTTCCGTTGAGACCACCGCAACAAGTGAATACAGCTGTACTGTACCCACTCTGCAGTCTGTAAATAAAGCTTTCAATCAATCAATCAATCAATCAATCAGACAAATGCATAGAAAAGCCCTTATTATAACCAAATAACAAAAGATTATATTATTGTTTATGAAAATGTTTTAGCCCTATGCTTGCCTATTATTTTAATGGCAACAAATAAAATAATAATAATAAAATTAATAAATAAAATGTTAGAGGAGTGGAGGGGGGGGGGGGGGGCAGAGCGAGGTGGGTGTTATAGGAGTGGAGGGGGGGGGGCAGAGCCTCATAAAGCTAACATTAGCTGCACTCATAGGAGCCTGCATGTTGATGTAGCCTCATAAAGCTAACATTATAGCTGCACTCATAGGATGTTGATGTAGCCTCATAAAGCTGCATATGCTGCACTCATAGGAGCGTGTTGATGTAGCCTCATAAAGCTAACAAGAGTATATGTAATACTGTGGTTATGGCCTCTATAGTTAGCAGCTCATATAGCTAACATAATACTGTGGTTAAGGCCTGCAGCAGCTCAGTAGCTAACATAACAACACTGTAGTTAAGGCCTTTAACCAGCAGCTCAGTAGCTAACATAACAACACTTTAGTTAAGGCCTTTAACCAGCAGCTCAGTAGCTAACATAACAACTGTGGTTAAGGCCTTTAAATAGCTGCACTCATAGGAGCCTGCATGTTGATGTAGCCTCATAAAGCTAATATTATAGCTGCACTCATAGGATGTTGATGTAGCCTCATAAAGCTGCATATGCTGCACTCATAGGAGCGTGTTGATGTAGCCTCATAAAGCTAACAAGAGTATATGTAATACTGTGGTTATGGCCTCTATAGTTAGCAGCTCATAGCTAACATAATACTGTGGTTAAGGCCTGCAGCAGCTCAGTAGCTAACATAACAACACTGTAGTTAAGGCCTTTAACCAGCAGCTCAGTAGCTAACATAACAACTGTGGTTAAGGCCTTTAAATAGCTGCACTCATAGGAGCCTGCATGTTGATGTAGCCTCATAAAGCTAATATTATAGCTGCACTCATAGGATGTTGATGTAGCCTCATAAAGCTGCATATGCTGCACTCATAGGAGCGTGTTGATGTAGCCTCATAAAGCTAACAAGAGTATATGTAATACTGTGGTTATGGCCTCTATAGTTAGCAGCTCATAGCTAACATAATACTGTGGTTAAGGCCTGCAGCAGCTCAGTAGCTAACATAACAACACTGTAGTTAAGGCCTTTAACCAGCAGCTCAGTAGCTAACATAACAACTGTGGTTAAGGCCTTTAAATAGCTGCACTCATAGGAGCCTGCATGTTGATGTAGCCTCATAAAGCTAATATTATAGCTGCACTCATAGGATGTTGATGTAGCCTCATAAAGCTGCATATGCTGCACTCATAGGAGCGTGTTGATGTAGCCTCATAAAGCTAACAAGAGTATATGTAATACTGTGGTTATGGCCTCTATAGTTAGCAGCTCATAGCTAACATAATACTGTGGTTAAGGCCTGCAGCAGCTCAGTAGCTAACATAACAACACTGTAGTTAAGGCCTTTAACCAGCAGCTCAGTAGCTAACATAACAACACTTTAGTTAAGGCCTTTAACCAGCAGCTCAGTAGCTAACATAACAACTGTGGTTAAGGCCTTTAAATAGCTGCACTCATAGGAGCCTGCATGTTGATGTAGCCTCATAAAGCTAATATTATAGCTGCACTCATAGGATGTTGATGTAGCCTCATAAAGCTGCATATGCTGCACTCATAGGAGCGTGTTGATGTAGCCTCATAAAGCTAACAAGAGTATATGTAATACTGTGGTTATGGCCTCTATAGTTAGCAGCTCATAGCTAACATAATACTGTGGTTAAGGCCTGCAGCAGCTCAGTAGCTAACATAACAACACTGTAGTTAAGGCCTTTAACCAGCAGCTCAGTAGCTAACATAACAACACTGTAGTTAAGGCCTTTAACCAGCAGCTCAGTAGCTAACATAACAACTGTGGTTAAGGCCTTTAAATAGCTGCACTCATAGGAGCCTGCATGTTGATGTAGCCTCATAAAGCTAATATTATAGCTGCACTCATAGGATGTTGATGTAGCCTCATAAAGCTGCATATGCTGCACTCATAGGAGCGTGTTGATGTAGCCTCATAAAGCTAACAAGAGTATATGTAATACTGTGGTTATGGCCTCTATAGTTAGCAGCTCATAGCTAACATAATACTGTGGTTAAGGCCTGCAGCAGCTCAGTAGCTAACATAACAACACTGTAGTTAAGGCCTTTAACCAGCAGCTCAGTAGCTAACATAACAACACTGTAGTTAAGGCCTTTAACCAGCAGCTCAGTAGCTAACATAACAACTGTGGTTAAGGCCTTTAAATAGCTGCACTCATAGGAGCCTGCATGTTGATGTAGCCTCATAAAGCTAATATTATAGCTGCACTCATAGGATGTTGATGTAGCCTCATAAAGCTGCATATGCTGCACTCATAGGAGCGTGTTGATGTAGCCTCATAAAGCTAACAAGAGTATATGTAATACTGTGGTTATGGCCTCTATAGTTAGCAGCTCATAGCTAACATAATACTGTGGTTAAGGCCTGCAGCAGCTCAGTAGCTAACATAACAACACTGTAGTTAAGGCCTTTAACCAGCAGCTCAGTAGCTAACATAACAACTGTGGTTAAGGCCTTTAAATAGCTGCACTCATAGGAGCCTGCATGTTGATGTAGCCTCATAAAGCTAATATTATAGCTGCACTCATAGGATGTTGATGTAGCCTCATAAAGCTGCATATGCTGCACTCATAGGAGCGTGTTGATGTAGCCTCATAAAGCTAACAAGAGTATATGTAATACTGTGGTTATGGCCTCTATAGTTAGCAGCTCATAGCTAACATAATACTGTGGTTAAGGCCTGCAGCAGCTCAGTAGCTAACATAACAACACTGTAGTTAAGGCCTTTAACCAGCAGCTCAGTAGCTAACATAACAACACTGTAGTTAAGGCCTTTAACCAGCAGCTCAGTAGCTAACATAACAACTGTGGTTAAGGCCTTTAAATAGCTGCACTCATAGGAGCCTGCATGTTGATGTAGCCTCATAAAGCTAATATTATAGCTGCACTCATAGGATGTTGATGTAGCCTCATAAAGCTGCATATGCTGCACTCATAGGAGCGTGTTGATGTAGCCTCATAAAGCTAACAAGAGTATATGTAATACTGTGGTTATGGCCTCTATAGTTAGCAGCTCATAGCTAACATAATACTGTGGTTAAGGCCTGCAGCAGCTCAGTAGCTAACATAACAACACTGTAGTTAAGGCCTTTAACCAGCAGCTCAGTAGCTAACATAACAACACTGTAGTTAAGGCCTTTAACCAGCAGCTCAGTAGCTAACATAACAACTGTGGTTAAGGCCTTTAAATAGCTGCACTCATAGGAGCCTGCATGTTGATGTAGCCTCATAAAGCTAATATTATAGCTGCACTCATAGGATGTTGATGTAGCCTCATAAAGCTGCATATGCTGCACTCATAGGAGCGTGTTGATGTAGCATCATAAAGCTAACAAGAGTATATGTAATACTGTGGTTATGGCCTCTATAGTTAGCAGCTCATAGCTAACATAATACTGTGGTTAAGGCCTGCAGCAGCTCAGTAGCTAACATAACAACACTGTAGTTAAGGCCTTTAACCAGCAGCTCAGTAGCTAACATAACAACACTGTAGTTAAGGCCTTTAACCAGCAGCTCAGTAGCTAACATAACAACTGTGGTTAAGGCCTTTAAATAGCTGCACTCATAGGAGCCTGCATGTTGATGTAGCCTCATAAAGCTAATATTATAGCTGCACTCATAGGATGTTGATGTAGCCTCATAAAGCTGCATATGCTGCACTCATAGGAGCGTGTTGATGTAGCCTCATAAAGCTAACAAGAGTATATGTAATACTGTGGTTATGGCCTCTATAGTTAGCAGCTCATAGCTAACATAATACTGTGGTTAAGGCCTGCAGCAGCTCAGTAGCTAACATAACAACACTGTAGTTAAGGCCTTTAACCAGCAGCTCAGTAGCTAACATAACAACACTGTAGTTAAGGCCTTTAACCAGCAGCTCAGTAGCTAACATAACAACTGTGGTTAAGGCCTTTAAATAGCTGCACTCATAGGAGCCTGCATGTTGATGTAGCCTCATAAAGCTAA
>NW_028173276.1:0-67500 GCF_963971535.1 Notolepis coatsorum | reverse complement strand
AATGCAGTAAGCCTCTGAAATAGTTGGTTAATATATGGTTACAGGTAAGAAGAATATATAAATGTTTTGGCCCCCTTATTCTTTACCTCTTTTGGGAAGGGGGTCATCTCTCATATTAGCCCAAATTTGTTGAGGGGGACAAATTTACTCACTTACTGGTCTCCTCTGCTCCCGCTCCCTGCTGATTGGCCGCACCCTCCTATCAAAGAGAGAAAAAGCACAAGCAGACAAAACAGTCATCAGTCATACATTCGGATACTTAGGAGACGCACCGCTCTGCATGCAGCACATCCCTGGCCCCGCGCAGCACTTCCAAGGCCGAGCACTGACACAGCACCTCTGGTGAAGCTGAAGTGACGCGGCTTTGGGGGCCACGCCCGCGCTCTATGGATGAACGGCCAAACGCGCGTCTGGACGGCACCCAGGAAATGGCTGACAAAGACACTCAGAAGATCCCCTGTGAAACAACATCCCGGCGCCCCCCCCCCCCCCCCCCCCCTCCTCCCATGTCATGAGAAAAGCGAGCCCTGGAAGACCCGGAGATGACTTCAGTGGAGTGGCTTCGTAAGTGCAGCTCCCTTCTGTAATCCGCCCCGAGTTCCAGGGATCTCTGGGGAAGATAAACAACGGGGCAAGACAAAACGCTTGTCCCACAGGCACCATCATCAACACTGTGAAGCCCCGTTCGCACATGCACTGTACTCCTGAACTGTACTGCACAGGGAGGGAGCGAGAGAGCGGCTGTACGTGCGACTGCAAAAGTTTCAAGTTGTTCAGCCCGGTGTTCACCCTCTGTGTCCACGTAATGACCAACTGAAGCCACGTGAGAATAGTGCAGCCAGTGCAGGGTTCAGTACCATGAACACCTTCTCGCAAATTATTTTTTTCCATAGATCATAATCCCAAATCGTTCTGGTTGATCGCCTGAAGCCCAAAATACTCTCAAATCAAAGGTATATACCATGTACATATGTGCCTTCACAAAATCATCAAGGGGGGGGGGGGGGGGGGGGTAACATGTGATCGTTACAAAACGCCTGTTTTAGGTCCGGTAAGATACGACACTGTGATCGTTAGAGAAACATGTTTCAGGTTCGGTAAAATAGACATAGAATATACCTTACCTTAGCCAGAAGGTATTCCAAACAGCGTTTCCGTTAGCCGGTAATTACCGGTATTTGACCGGCAAAATCTGTTGAAGTCCGACATATTTAATCTCTCCGGTCTTAATGTCCGGTGAAAATAAGTCCCTCTAAGCACAATTTGATTATTTGAATTGTATTAAAATAGGCTAAAATTAAATAGCCTATGCGATGAACGAAACAATCATTACATTTGTTTCATCGTTGCTTCTAATAATGACAACGACGTTGTCAGCGAGAGCTTAGTGCTGGGTTTGGAGTGCATGTGCAGCTGCAGAGCCGGAGCAGCAGCGGCACAGTGCAGTACTCCAATTCAGCCATTAGCAATTCAGCTGTTGGGTGGGGGGCGCTGCTGAGCGGTCCCCAGATAGAGCCAGAAAAGAGCCAGAAAACAGCTGAATCTGCTGCTCTGCATCGACATACTCTCGCAAATAAGTCATTGGGAGGTGGAGAGAGAGAGTCGTCACGCAAACCCACGATAATGTTGCCGTCTCTCTCTGCCAAATTTCTCAGTTCTTCGCTTGATATAATTAATACAAATGTCCAATATAACAGAATTCGTTAGCTCATAAAAATGTGATTATAACAGACTGCTGTTTATTAATGTCGGGCGACTGCCCACAGACACCTATTTGATTTAAAGTCGGCAGCAGCACGGAGTCTCTGGACTTATTTTATTTGGAATATAATGACTATACGCAAAAGTAGCCTAGTTTTAAGTAAAAATATTATAAATCTACATGCCTTGATGATGTCATTCTTTTGTTTTGTTGTCATTCTTTTGCCTATCAATTGTTTTTAAGCTCAATAAACTCTGACCGGAATTTCTCTCATTTGACCGGTAGATTGAAATCTACCGGACACTGAGGCCGGCAACAATTTTTTCTAACGGAAACCCTGATTCCAAAAAGAATAATTCCAATGATCCCATCGGCGATCGCGATTACTCGTTTATATGTAATTACAGGTATACGGGAAACTATAGGTTTTGAGGCGAGGAGATCTCCTAGCGATTGCTCTGCAAGAGCTCCTCCCCCTCAGAGCGAGTCAGGAAAGAAAGGGAGCAGGACAGAGACAGTTTAGTTCAGACAATCAGAGTTCAAAAGGTAGGCGATACTGCCACCTGGTGAGATTCGATCGTCATTGCAATTCCAA
This sequence comes from Notolepis coatsorum, assembly GCF_963971535.1. NCBI lineage: Eukaryota > Metazoa > Chordata > Actinopteri > Aulopiformes > Paralepididae > Notolepis > Notolepis coatsorum. The sequence continues at coordinate 65,203 of NW_028173276.1, read as the reverse complement.
CGTAGGAAGATGAATCAGAGACACCTAGGGCTCCAGCTGACCATATAGAATAGGGATCAAAGGAAAATATCAAAGGACCAAAACCAGAGAAATCTCAGGTTTCTGGCGCTCAACGCATGGCGAGATAACCGACTTTTCTCGGGTTTGGCGGGCAAATAGTTCATATTTGCCAAAACTGTAAGTTACCCTGTACTCCGCAAATTGATATACAAGGACTCTTCATGGTCGTTCGAAAACTGTATCTTTTGAAATTAAATGTTCCCCTTTAAATTGTAACCCCCATCTTGCACGTTGAACAATTTATTTTATATTTCCTGGGAGTTTATTATTTTTTGCTTTGTACATTATTTGTGCGGTTTGATACATTACAATATCAGTACATTTTAATACTTTTTACTGTAAGAAAAGTGAATGAGTATGTTCCAGATATCCAACCTTGTGAATGATGCACACAGCTCCATCTGTAGGATGGTTAATGGGTGTAATGAGCATTTATAATTATTTCCCCAGTCTTCAACGCAGTAAGTTAAATATGGTGAAACTAGTGAACAGTAGAGAATGTGAAGTGATTTGTGATCCAGGACCTGCTTTGCTTTGTTTATTACTGAAATGCTCCTTGCCAATTTGGTTTGAATATGTTTGATATGTGATTTCCAATAAATGTTTTCGTCAATCGTGCACCAATAAAAACAAATTCATTCCACCCCATCTATTTTTATCTGTACACATAATATCTTTCCTACAATTTCCAACCAGCATTATTTTGGTCTTGTAACGTAATGACAATTTGTTGAAATCAAACCATATTTTAAGTTTAAAACATTTCCTGCGTAATGTCCTCCTGCAGTTTATTTAAAGGGGACATGCATTATAAATGGCTTTTTTTCAGTGTTTAGCATTGTTATATAGTAATAGGAGTTAGTATCAATGGGTCTGTGTCTCTAAATACCCTATTGGCGGATTGCTCTCATTCAGTTGCAACAATTTCCTCCTCCATTTAATTAGGTCATTCTGATTTGACTCGCAAGGTGACGTAACGAGGCGCTGGTGGAGCTGATTGTGATCCGATTGGCTCTGTGGTTGGAGCCAATGCCCGCCCACAATTTTCATTTTCATTGTAACCCGACACTTCCTCAAATGGGGTTTGACAGGCAGAGAACAGCGAGAGGGAGAGAGAGAGATAGAGAGAGAGAGGGAAGGCGCGAGGGACTGAAAGTGTGTGTAAATGTGTGTGCGCCATCTCTCTCCCTCGTCGGGGACACACACACACACACACAAACTTGACTGCGTGTGTGTCGGGGACGTAGGCATAGTGTAACCCGACACTTCCTCAAACGGGGTTTGACAGGCGAGCAAGGAGAGAGAGGGAGAGAGAGAGGGACGGCGGGAGGGACTTCAGAAGTGTGTGTGCGCCATCTCTCTCCCTCGTCGGGGACACACACATACACAAACTTGACTGCGTGTGTGTCGGGGACATCTCTCTCTCTCTTTCTCTCTCTCTCTCTCTCTCTCTCTCTCTCTCGCTTGCTCGTTCTCTCTCTCGCTCTCTCTCATATGTATCACACTGTGTGGGTGACTCACTGAAAGCGCTTATGGGCGGAGCCCATCCAATAACAGGCTGAAATCCTGAGGCTGGAAAATGATGCTTTTGAGAACTCCATTAGAAATATAAAACAATGATTTTTTTTTTTTTAAATAAACCTTACAGATGTCTTCCATAGACTCACAGGAATTGTTGCCCAAATAGTGCAAGGAATAGCAATGCATGTCCCCTTTAAATTATCCCCAGAACAGAAAATATTTGTGTCATCTGCAAACAAAACTAATTTCAGTAACTTGGACACTGTCGTTGATATACAGTATAAATCATTTTGGCCCCAACACTGACCCCTGGGGGACACCACAAGCAATGTCCAAACACATTGAAGAGCAATCACCCAGTTTCACATACTGTTGTCTCTTATTTAGATAACTTTTGATCCAGTCTAGTACTACTCCCCTGATGCCATACTTTTCCAATTTGTTAATTAATATATCATGGTTGATTGTGTCAAATGCTTTTTTTAGATCAATAAATACTCCAATTGCATATTCTTTTTTGTCTATGGCATTTGTGATTTCCTCTATTGTTTCTATTATTGCCAGTGACGTTGATCTGTTTGCTCTGAACCCATAATATGGCTATCAGAGAGTAGTTGATGCTTATCCAAGAAAGCATCTAACCTGTTGTTGTCGAGTACTTTGGAGAATTGTGGGAGTAAAGAGACAGGTCTATAGTTTGTGAAGTGGTGTTTGCTCCCAGTTTTATACAGTGGTATGACTTTAGCTGTTTTCATTTAATCTGGAAATGAACAAGTTTGAAATGATAAATTGCAGATGTATGTCAATGGTTTTGAAATCCCAGCAATGACCTTTTTCACTTTGGGTATGCAATCGTCATAAATAAAATAAAAAATTTAAACTAGCCCCATTTTTGCCTAATGCTTAAGTGGTTAAATAGCTCTGCTTTTGCTCAAGAGAATAGAATAGAATATCTTAATTGTCAAGCACAGTCTTAGATATACCCAAAATGCATCCTCTACATTGAACCCATCACAAACTAGTTAGGAGCAGTGGGCAGCCATAGTCCACAACCATAGTCCGCAGCCATAGTGCAGCCATGTTGCAGCCATAGTGCAGCCATGTTGCAGCCATAGTGCAGCCATAGTGCAGCCATGTTGCAGCCATAGTGCAGCCATAGTGCAGCCATGTTGCAGCCATAGTGCAGCCATAGTGCAGCCATGTTGCAGCCATAGTGCAGCCATGTTGCAGCCATAGTGCAGCCATAGTGCAGCCATGTTGCAGCCATAGTGCAGCCATGTTGCAGCCATAGTGCAGCCATAGTGCAGCCATGTTGCAGCCATAGTGCAGCCATAGTGCAGCCATGTTGCAACCATAGTGCAGCCATGTTGCAGCCATAGTGCAGCCATAGTGCAGCCATGTTGCAGCCATAGTGCAGCCATAGTGCAGCCATGTTGCAACCATAGTGACGCCATAGTGCAGCCATGTTGCAGCCATAGTGCAGCCATAGTGCAGCCATGTTGCAACCATATAGTGACGCCATAGTGAAGCCATGTTGCAGCCATGTTGCAGCCATAGTGCAGCCATGTTGCAACCATATAGTGACGCCATAGTGAAGCCATGTTGCAGCCATGTTGCAGCCATAGTACAGCCATAGTACCCTGTTTTCCTATGTGTTTGCCTGTGTGCCCTCCCATAAAACGGAGTGTGATTCTTGTCTTTATGTATCTATGTGTACCTACCCTCTGTACAGAACTTTGGTTGACACGCGTCATGTGAAATGTGCTATATAAATAAATCTGATTGATTGATTGATAGTGCAGCCATGTTCCAGCCACAGTGCAGCCATGTTGCAGCCATGTTGCAGCCACAGTTCAGCCATGTTGCAGCCATGTTGCAGCCATAGTGCAGCAGACTCTATACACTGAACCCATCACAAACTAGTTAGGAGCAGTGGGCAGCCATAGTCTGGCACCCAGGGACCAACTGTAGCCACAACGTATGTACCTAGTTGTCTTTTATGGTGTGGGAGGAAACCGGAGCACCCAGAGGAAACCCACACAAACACAAGGAGACACATGCAAACTCCACACAGAAAGGCCCCTGGGCTGGGGTTTGAACCCAGGGCCTTCCTGCCGTGAGGCAACAATGCTAACCACTGCACCACCATGCCGCAATAATGCTTTGAAACAGAAGATTTTCCAAATATCAAGTCAAGATGATGTACCGTACCATATTTCAGTTTGCTCCGCTGTATTGACCGAGGATGAGAGATATGAAACACTGTTTGCTAGTCATGTAAAAATGCTTACATAAATTCATTACAGCAGTTCATGAGTAATACAAACATCTGGGATTGATTGTAAACAATGTATATACAATTTCACGGTGTAAAAACCCCATTCTTTACACTGAACGAAACACTGTTGGCCGCTTCTTTCACCCTGTATGGAAGACCGTTGACCCTTATTAAATTTCAAACCTTTATTTTACCTCTTTGCAAGGACATCGGGTTACACGCCAGTTAAATAAATATTATTATTATATATACTTCCTACACTGCGTCATGCCCTCGCTCTACCTAGGCACCGCCCCTCGCCTAAACCAAGTCATGTGAGAACAGGTCTGCCATAGAGCATCGGCTGCTGTGTGCTACATGTTTAACTGCCACAGATATTGTATGGCATTATTTCATACCAAGTTTACATATTTCTTCAGTAATTTATTTCCTTGACTATTTTGTTTGTTTGTTTGTTTGTTTTGGGGCGTTGCACACGAACACCTTTTGGTGTTGCACAGGTTGGGCTCCCGCTAGGAGCACCTGTTGCTACTTTGATAGAGTGGACCCCGGGCTCTGGGATGAAGATGCATGACGCTAAGATATTTTGTATTATGTCATTTGATGAGATCGTTTTTTATTGTTTTTTCCTGTAATGGACTCATTTACTCATTCCCACATGGTAATGAGTGGCCAGCGAGGTATGTTTTTTACTTTTATTTTGCGTCATGTAGGCTACATAGCGTTACATAGCATGTTAGCTTTCCACAGTGTACTATTTTATTATTTAATAATTAACACTTTAATCGCCGAAAACGCCGATACTCGTCATTGCCCGCCATGCTCATTCTGCCGAAGACGCCGTAACACGTCTTTGATATCAATATTTCAAAAATATGTGATCGAAATCATATTTCTCCTCCGGGGACCTGAGATATACTGCTGAGCTCCACTCAACTCTCTAATGGTTCAAGAGCGCCATCTGGTGGCCGATCGGCAGATCGCCCAACAGGAAGTCATGTGGATGAAGTGGTGCTCACCCATATTTCGTCCGGGCACTTGCTATCATTAGCAGGACTCCATCTTGACACAGTGAACACCGATCGGTGCAAATAACTCGACAAACAACATGATTTGGACGTATATACTATTATACAACCTGGAGATGGATCGGGTATTTCGACATCCCATAATAGGAATATCTCTGCTCCACGCTCATCGCCCAACGGCGCGAGGAAGATACCGTAAGATCCAGCGTTATTTTCCAAAGTGTTCTTTACTAACTGCTCTGATGATCATATCACCCACACTAGATGAATGATATAACGTTGCCCACGGAATTATAAACGACCCCCGCCCATCCGGTCAACATCAGATGATACGTAGTAACTTCTAGAACCACGTCCAGTTGACATTTTTTATCTCGCGCCGATTGCTATCAAACTGTATTTCATCATCAATATAATGCATTTGGAGCTATAAATCACGTTCTGGAGAAAGCTGCAGAAAACGATAAAAACATACTTTAGACCGTATTTTAGTATGAATATGTGAATGAAAAAGTATAACGTTGCTACACCCTGAACAATAGATATAGGACATTGAATGGGCCATAATAATGTCAATTTAGCAATAAAATTTAAAAAGTTATAGCCCTGCAAAGAAGGGGAACTTCTCCATAGACAAATAGAGATGACGAGGGATGGTAAATTATGAATTTAACCATGGCGATCAAAGTGTTAATTAATAATTAATAATGTGTATTATTACATGGCGTTTTCACATTCGCCGAAATGCTTGCTTGTGATTGGTCAATAGCGCGCGTCAGAGGTCCGTTATCAAACAATAATGACCGCTGTGCGCAGCTGTTCGCAATCAAGCCCACTGACATCAGTGCAATCAGACACTGCCGGTGTTCTGCTGCCGGGGAAGCTGCCGGCGATGACAGGGGGCGGAGCGACGAGCGGAGCCAGAACCAGTGTTGCGAGTCGATGTAAAATGAATTCGGTATATTGTTAGTAAGTTAGCCATGTAATAAGCGGGATAATGTATACCTATACTCGATCATTGTCGCAAAATAATTGACCTTCACTGACGTTTAAAACACCTCGCAGAGGCGGCTCGGTATTTTAAACTCTGTGTCGGTCAATTATTTTGCGACAATGACCTCGTAGCTATACATTATCCCTTACTTATTTGTGTACATTGTATATATTCTTTTGTAAAGTTCAACTGTGGATTGGATGACGCTAACCGTCATGCATCTAGCACGGGGCATCCAGTGGCTCAGGAGGTAGAGCGTCGTCTGATAATGGGATGGTTCAATTCCAGCGCCTCCTGGCAGTGTGTCGAAGTGTCCTTGAGCAAGACACTTAACCCCTAACTGCTCCCAATGAGCAGGTTGGAACCTTGCATTGTCACCTCCGCCGTCGGTGTGTGAATGTGTGAGTGAACAGCAGTGTTATTTCATCAGCTATTTAAAATGTTTGTTTTAGTCTTAGTCATGTGTCAAATGCTCTTTTTTGTTTTCATCATATTTAGTCACCTTCATATTATTTTTCGTTTAGTCAGTTTTAGTCAACTACAGGTAGAGCTGCCGCGGTATTGATTATTTCCTTACCGCACAAATTTGCAAAATATTTCCTACCGCCGCGGTTATTACCGCACGCACACAAAAAATAAAAAAAAAGTTTGAATGCATTTCTTTTTTTTAGTAGTAGTCTACTCTTTATAGCATATAGCCTGCCTCTAGTCTAAATGTCTATCTTTAGAGGATGACTTTGCAGCATGAATATTGTTTGGGATTCGGCAAGCACGCATTAGTTATTGAAAGTGAAACACGGATTCGAAGTTTCCCCTCTGGTCGTGCGCAGTTCACTCGGTGTCGCAGGCAGGGGTGGTTACCCCTAACCCCCCCGACCCTTTCTTATTATTATTACTATAAAGTTACTACTTTATAATAAAGGCATTCGTTTTGTGGCATTGACATTATATAGTTATACGTTCAATAACATCAGCGTATTTACCGGACCATAGCAAGCAATACTCTATTCATATCTCAGTTCCTTTCTTTGCTCAGAGCGTGCTGAGTTGTCCCATTCTGCGGTCTGTTAATAAAGTTTTCAATCAGACAAGTGTATAGAACGAAGGGCTTTTATTATAACATTCGTTGCAGACAGTAAGATCATTATGTCTCGTTTAGTACTCCTGAGGCGCGATGGTAGTCCACTCCGGCGGAGAGTTAAAGCTAACGTTATTAGCCGTGTTGTGATGAGCTGACATTCAGGACGTAAAAAACTAATACGCGCTTGCCGATTGGTGGTAACACACTGCATGACGCTACAACGTGTGACGCGTCTCTCTTCTGACCAATCAGTGGTCTGCAATGTTTCACGTGACTTTTCTGGTACCCAATAGGGTCGCTTGGAACCTCGATAGAGGAGTAGGGTATATCTGCAGAGCCGCAAGCCCAACGAGAGGAGGGTAATTTATTATTATTATTATAAAAAACAGCGGTGACGCGGTATTCAGCCTACTCTGCGGTGGCCGTGATGTAACAGCGATACCGCGGTAATGCGGTAATCGCGGCAGCTCTAACTACAGGTCTGAGCATTTTAGTCTTCGTTTAGTCTCGATTTAGTCTTTTTTGTTTAGTCTCGCCACTCAGTTACATAAGTTGGCGTGAGTTTTTCTAAAAAAAAAAAGCTAATGTTAGTGCTAGCTGGTTAGACTTATGTAAGCTATTTAATGTGTTCTATTGTGGTGGATCAGCATAATATAGCGATCCGTCATGCAGTAATGTAGGGAAGAGGGAGGAGAGTTTTCTTTTCTGTATGGTGCTTTATTTCCAGCTCAATATGGGTTTTACAAGTTGATACTTCCCTTTTCATACACAATACTACGCTAGTTTCACAACAACAATGTAACATCTGGTCCGTCCTCACATATCTCCCGGGGGGAAACAACACCCAACTAGAGCGACACACAAAACCCCAGAATATTACAATAATTCACCCACGAGGCGGCTGGGTGGCGCAGCGGACTGGGCGCTCATCACCAACGTGAGAGACACTGGTATCGAATCCGGCTGTCAGCGTTGCCTCCGGCTTGGCCGGCCGTCATACTGGCTCAATTGGCAGAGTCAGCGGGAGGGAAGCCGGTGGGTGGTAATCTGGTCGTTGTGAACAGCGACTCCTACAGGTCGGTCAGGGCGCAGGCCTGCACAGCAAGGAAGGGAGATGGTGAGGGTAGTGTGAGCCTTCCACACGTTACAACAAACTGACTCACCGTTCACAAACAGATGCACCATACCCATATCCTCCACTACAAAGACGCCCTCTCCTCAGCCAAATCCCAATATTTTGCTGACAAAATCACTGCAGGTGCTGGGAACACCAGGGCCCTGTTCTCAGTGGTCAAAAACTCACTCCGCCCCCCCGACTCCCTTCCCTCACACTTCTACTCCACTGAACATTGTAACTCCCTGATGTCATTTTTCAATTTAAAAATAGCCAATATCCACCAGCAACTGACCTCTCTCATGTCCAGTTGTCCATCTCCCCTAGCTCCACACCCCCCCTCTCTGCACCTCTATCCTGCTTCCATCTCCCCTCTGCTGCTGATATATCAAAACTCATCCGGAAATCCAAGCCATCCACCTGCCAACTTGACCCCCTGCCCTCCTCCCTGGTCATAGCCTCCCTCCCCTCTCTCCTGCCCCTTATAACTGCAATCATCCATTCCTCCCTCACCTCTGGTTCTGTCCCACCATCTCTCAAATCCGCTGCTGTAACACCGATTCTAAAGAAACCTGGTTTAGGCCCCAACATTTTCAATAACCTCCGCCCCATCTCCAACCTGCCATTTCTCTCAAAAATCCTGGAAAAAGTAGTGGCTTCTCAGATTCATGCTCACCTCTCCAACAATAACCTCTATGAACAGTTCCAATCTGGTTTTCGCCCCCATCACAGCACAGAAACAGCCCTCCTCAAAATCACAAATGACCTACTGATGGCAGCTGACTCCGGACTATTATCCATCCTCAGCCTCCTTGATCTAAGCGCCGCATTTGACACCATATCTCACTCCACCCTCCTTAACCGACTAGCCTCCATTGGAATCTCCCACACATCCCTAGACTGGTTCCATTCATATCTCTCTGGCCGTACTCAGTTCATTCAGCTAAAATCATTCACATCCCATCCATCCCCCCTCTCCTCCGGTGTTCCCCAGGGCTCTGTCCTTGGCCCTATCCTCTTCATCATCTACCTCCTCCCACTCGGTCGGATTCTCTGTAAATACAGCATCAATTTCCACTGTTACGCGGACGACACCCAGCTCTATGTTTCCTCCAAACCCACTTCCACTCTCCCTCCCTCTTCCCTCTGTGCCTGTTTACAGGAAATCAAATCCTGGTTCACCTCAAATTTCCTCAAACTCAACAGTGACAAAACAGAGGTAGTCCTCATTGGCTCCAAATCCACACTCACCAAGCACCCCAGTTTCACCCTCACCATAGACAACTCCTTGGTTTACCCTTCCCCCCAGGTCAAGAGTCTGGGTGTCGTCCTCGACAGCACCCTATCATTCCATTCCCACATCAATAACATCATCCGGTCTGCCTACTTCCACCTTCGCAACATCAACCGCCTCCGTCCTTCACTCACCCCCAACAGCGCCGCAATCCTGGTCCACTCCCTCGTCACTTCCCGCTTAGATTACTGCAACTCCCTTCTCTTTGGTCTCCCCCACAAACTCCTCCATAAGCTCCAACTGGTCCAGAACGCTGCTGCCCGGATAATCACCAGAACCCCTGTCATCAGTCACATCACCCCTGTCCTACGCCAACTACACTGGCTTCCCATTAAACATTGCATAGACTACAAGATCCTCCTCCATACATTCAAGGCCATTCACAACCTCGCCCCTCCATACCTGTCCGACCTCCTTCACATCAACATTCCCACCCGGTCCCTCAGGTCTGCCTCCTCCATCAACCTGACCGTCCCCCCAGCCCGTCTGTCCACCATGGGGTCAAGAGCCTTCAGCTGCTCTGCCCCCCGCCTCTGGAACTCCCTCCCCCCCGACATCAGGAACATTGACTCCATCATTCCATTTAAAACCCACCTCAAAACCCACCTGTTTAGGCAGGCGTATGTCTGATTTTATTGTCTGATTTTATATTTTTATTTTATATTTTAATGGATTGTGATTGAGAATTAACTGTTTTTAAATTGTTGTACGGCGACCTTGAGTGCCTTGAAAGGCGCCTTATAAATAGAATGCATTGTTATTATTATTATTATTATTACACCTCACCAATGAGAGTCCGCGCTGGCAGGTGAAAAGAAGTAGCTGGCTGACCCTGCATGTATCGGAGGGGACATGTGATAGTATCTATCAACCCTCCCTAGACCGACCAGTGGGGGGCACATGCGAGCAACGACAAGGAAGGGGAGGGGGAAATTGGCATGATGACTAAATTGGGATGGGAGAAAAACACAGAAAAAACAGGAGGAGAAAAAGTGGATACAATTTTTTATTATAATTCACCCACGGAACGACAATTATTTTTGTTACTTTCCTGTCTGCAAACGAGTTCCTGTTAGCTACTGTAGCAAGTAGCAAGTTGAAGTTGAATAAACGTTTAGCAAGATTTTATTTTACAAACTATATTTTGTGTCGTAGTTTTTAGTCGACGACATTGCATGAATAATTTCATCACGTTAGTGTCACATGATCTCCATTAACGTGACTGTTACGTGTGGGTGTGTTTGTACCCTGATCAGGTGTTCCCCAATGTGATGTGTGATGTCTGGTTGTAGTCCCCTGTCTTGGTCTTCTTAGTAGTAGTTCTTTGTCGTTTCCCTCCCAGGTGTATCCAGTTGTAATCAGCCCAGGTGTTTCTTGTTCTCGTCATCCCCTTGTGAATATGAGTTCTGTTCTCCCCTGTGTGTGGCTGATCCTGTCTGTACAGTCCTGTCAATTGTTTGCTCTTATTTTGATGTTATCCCTTCACCTTGAAAACCATGGTAATTATAATTAAACCTCTTTTTGTTACTTTGGCTACCGTTTCATATTATGTTTCATTGACAAGACAACGAGCACTTTATAGTAGTCAATGGTAACGTAATAGTGACGTCTCGTTTTCGTCAGGGGAAAAAGCTTTGTTGGCGACCATATTTAGTCATAATTTTCGTTGACTAAATTAACACTGCTGAACAGGTGAGGCATACGTTTTAAAGCACATTGGATAAAAGCTGCTATATAAATGCAGTCCATTTATAGCAGAATAAATCCATCAGTAACTGAAGAACTGTGCGTTTCCTGGAGGGAGTGATACCACGTGTGAAGGGGCAACTCCAGGTAACGCCCGTACCTGATTCTCTGGCCATTGTCCAGACTTCACGTGTAAAAGGGTGTTGGGATTGCAGGCAGTGGCAGCCTCACTCTGATTCTGGAACACAGACTCTGATGTGACGACAGCAGTGAGAGGCTGCCAGCTGTCCTGACCTAGTTTAGCTTAGCCGTTTTACAAGGCATTTGCACCTATTCCAGCCAAGATACCGGGGAATGCTGGGTTGGCCCTCGACCTCATCACTGAGTGTTGACAATGGGTGGTCAGTGACTTACAGTATGTCTCCATTTTCACAACGGCTTGCTCACAAACATTCTCTTTTTTCCACCTAAGCGGTTCACTGAAATATGTTTCTGACAACATTTTAGGCGAGAACTAGGATTATGCTATTGGCTGGATTCGATATTGGATCGGCAACGCCTAGTTTGACAGTTCATTAGCCAGGTGCGCTGCTTTGGCCGGATGTATTTGCATGAAGTTAGATGAAGTAGATCAAGTTAACTTCATGCGAATGCTCAAAACCGTTGTGAGGGCCGTGTGAAGTGTGTGGTGCCTTCCACACAATTTTGTTCAATATTTTTATAATTTGTCTCTCTCTAGGCCATTCTCAGTACTTTCCACCCCTGCGTCTTTCTTTAGTATGTCCAGGTACGTTAGCGCGGGACACCCTCGTGATTGTTGCCCCTGTGTTGCTCCCACAGCACCAGTTTGCAGGCTAGAAGCTCCCAGTGTCTCTGGCAGTGACCTGCCAGCCTCCTTCTCATAGCTGCTATTTTCTCACCCGTCCTTGTGAGTGAATTAATGAATCATCATTGCATTTATATAGCGCTTTTATATAGACACACTCAGATCACTAGGGTGGAAATTGTCTCCTTCACCACCGCTGTGTAGCACCCAATCTTGGGCTAGGCAGGCTCAATGGCTGCCATACTCTTGCACCAGGCACACATCACACTACACAATGAATGAAAGGGGTGGGGGGGGCGTGATTAGGTGGCCTTGATGACAGAGACCTGATTGGGAATTTGGCCAGGAACGTCAGGGAACCCCATGCTCTTTACCCTGGCCCTTAGCTTTATACTTTATACTTATAGCACATGCGTGAGCTTGGTCTCTTTTTAAAGGTAGCATTCTGAAGTTACTAAAGCAAAAAAGGAAAATCACTTTTAGTGCTAATGAAATAGAGTAAGGGCCCGCGTCCACCTAGCGCATATTTAGGACCGCACGCGTCTGTTTTCAATGTATTACAATGGGGAGGGAGCGCATGCGGCCCCATGCGGCCGCCTCTAGGAAGTGCGCTGCCGTCGGCTTCTTTTTTCAGCGCCTTTATGCGGCCGCTAAAGCCAGAGAGTTGAAACTGGCTGAACTTTTCTAGAGCGGTGCGCCGAGCGCATATTCAAACAACCAATCACAGCCAGTCATCTACCACTCTGCTTGTAACCTGACACCGGAGCTGCCTGCCTGTCTGGCTGTCTCCACACAGACCATTGAGATCCGCGACAAAACTAATAATAATAACTACACGAATACACTACTAAAAAGCTAATAAAAAGCAAAGGGCGAACTGTGGTGTCAGGCAATAACTATATATATAATTAATATACAATAAAGTTATTCAAATATGCTATAATATGTGCAAAACCGCGGCATGGCTGTAGATTTCTTTCTGTCATCTACAAGATGCGCGTCAAGCCAGCTCTGCCGGCGCACTCCCAGCATGTTTCACGGAGAAATATGCGCTAGGTGGACGCGGGCCCTAACAGAGGTTTGAACTTGAGTTGAACTTGAACTTGTGTACTCACATTTATCTTTAGTGGTTGCCAGATTCCTATTGTTAAGTTCCAGCATAGAGGTATGAGCTGGAAAACACTGCGGTTCCTGAAGTCTTATGTAGTACAGGTCCAAACCTTATAAAAATCCATAAAAAAATGTGTGGTTGAAACCGTGTACCAAAAAAATAAAAGCCGTGAAAATCCAAAATGGCTATTCACCTCTGTGCGTTCTGAAGCTTCAGTCACAACACATTTTTCGCTCATCAACTTTCACCTACTTCCCCCATTCGCACCCCCCCACATGGGGTATCATTGGAAGTGGACCCTTGTTGGCTACAACGCTGACCAATCATTTTCGCCATCAGCGGTGATTGGTCAGTTCTAGAGCGTATACAATCATACGTCATCATTTGACACGTGGCCTGTAAAAAGACGCTCACCTGACATATCGTCATGTAACTCGAGAACCGAGGCACGCAATTGGTCGAGTGAGGTGGTGTTTGAAAGGCGGAAAATTCAACTTTCAAACAGTATATAGCGAAAAATGCAGCCCCGAGCCGGTAGACCAGGGCTGTACGTTAACTTTTTTTGCACATAGCACTGGTGCTACAGAGGTTGATAGTTTTGTAGCACTGGCCAAAATCTTGTAGCACAAGTATAAAACGTGTCATATTTGTAACAGTCACAAATGTGCCTATTGTATTTGTGTTATTTAGTTGCAGTCAGGGAACAAACTTAACTTTTTGACTTACCAGCCATTTGGCTGGTAGATTTAAAAAAGGCAGATTTTTTACCAGCCAAAAATTATAAATTGCTTTTTAGTATATCGCCATGTGTTATTATTACTATAATACTCTCATATGCTATTTTCAATTAATATCATAAACAACATAAGAAATATTAGCATCATTTAGAGTGGACTGAAGGAATGAGTCAGCGTTAATAGTTTTAAATGCAAATAATTTATTGAAACATAGAAGTGGGGTCGGTTGGGACACACACACACACACACACACACACAATGGGGGACCCTGATGTAAACAAGACGAAAGTCTTTCTCTGGTCTGCATCCCCTTAACAATTGTCTGTATTGAGCCGCACTGTATTGTACCCATTCTGCAATCTGTTAAATAAAGTTTTCATTCATTCACACTGTTTCAACTCACCACCCCCGCATCATATTGTAGTCCAGTCTGTCTTCAAACTTCCACTCCTCTCGACACACACACACACACCCTTTCCCCAGTCCACACTGTCTCTATGGCTCTGCCTCTGATCAGGATTAGCTTGTTAGCTTATGCTAATGTAACGTTCATTTCGGGCGATGTGGGCATAAAGGAATGGCGACGATGCAAAGCGTGTTAGATGCATTTGACCCGTTGTGAGAAGAAAAAAAACACCACAGACTTATTTCGGATCGCAAAATAGCCACACTGGGCAGCCCCGCTCGGCTGAGAGCAGAAGGCAGAACCACGGTCTGGGGCGGATATGACATCGCGGAGTTGCTATGGGTTTTTTTCAAAATAAGAGTATCATATGAACCTGACCGTTGCTAGCTGCCGGAGCCCAGATATTTTATGACTGGAGCTGCGCTTAGGCGGAAATGAGACCTGTGACAGGATTTTCAGAATAAGAGTATCAATATGAACCGAATGCCTATCGCACAGTGCTACTGGAGTAAATCCATTCATCGCACATACCGCTGTTGCTGTAGCACATGCAATATATATGTCGCACTGTACAGCCCTGCGGTAGACGCTCGCAAAGTGCCGGGAGTGCTTGTGACGTCGTTACAGCCCGTATACGGGCCCATGCACATTAAGAGATGACCGAATTCAGTCGGTTTAACGTCTCATCCAAAGGACGGCACTCGCAGCTGTACGGTGTCCCTATCAGAAGCTTGCTGGTAACGTGCTCGTTCTGGTTGATGTTTAGTGCCGCACGCAGCATTCTGTGTGTAGCACTAATCTAGGGACTTCTGCAGGGTGGGGCATCATGGTGCGGCATTCACAGCCATATAGGAGAACGGACTCTACATTCACAAAGAAGAAGCTGAGCTTGATTTGACACTGGCCATGCCATTAAGTGCCCTCCATGCTAGTGCCTTTCTCACTTTAAGGTCTTGGTCCGACGAGTTGACCCAGGATGTTTGAAGTCACTGACGTCCTTTTGAGCAGTGCCTCCTGTTGTTGTTAGATGTGGATGGTCCAGGAGGATGTTGTAGGTGATAACCTTGGTTTTCTCAGCATTTAGCCTAAGACCAACCTTGGCACATTCTGTCTTCCCTCTGGCCAAGAGCTCCTGTGCCTACTCCACATGGTCAGATAGCAGGCAGATGTCATCCGCATAGTCCAGGTCTGTCAGGACTACAGCAGGGAGTTGTCTAGAGTAGACCTCTTAGGTATATCAGTGAGGCAGAGTTCCTGATGAGGATGGAACACAGCCTAGTTGGAACGCAGCCTAGTTGGAATGCAGCCTAGTTGGAACGAAGCCCAGTTGGAATGCAGCCTAGCTGGTGCTAGTAGCCATATACCTAAGCTATGCCAGTAGCCTACTAACTTAGCCTTGCAGAAAGTGCATGTGAACCTTTGTGAATTCGTAACGCGAGAAACAATTGGAGACAGATGAAAAGACGGAACTAAGGAGACGTAGATGGTGGTGAGCTCGCCAGCTGGCTTGACCTCGTTGAGCTTAGATGTTACAAGGCATTTTGACCAAATCCACCCGTGAACTCTGGGTGTTGACAATGGGTGGTCCGTGACCAATGTGTTTCAAACAGGAAAAACATGGCGGCTTGCTCATGAACCTTCTCTTTTTCTACCCAAAACGGTTCATTGAAATGCGTTTCTCAAAGAACAGAGAAATAGGATATGCATTCGCTGGACCTTAATTCACGTCTGATCCGCGACGCCTAGCTTGACAGTTTGATCTGAATTCCATGTGCGCCACTTTGGCCGGACTTCATGTATTTGCATGCAAGTTAAAACGTTAACTTTATTCTGATGCGAACGCAGCGCACCGACCCTCCCAACTCGTCCATCATGCACCGCGTGGCCACATGCTGCTCTACAGAGAAGAGTAATTGAATGCAGCATGCTCCTCGACCTCTGTGCTTGCGGTGGAAATGTCCCTTCACCGTTTGGACATCTGCTGCTGTGGCTGGTTTTGTTTCTGGTACTGTCAGGGGTGCTGCTGTCCCTGGTGCTGTGGATGCTGATGCTGTGGATGCTGATGCTGTGGATGCTGATGCTGTGGATGCTGATGCTGTGGATGCTGATGCTGTGGATCCTGATGCTGTGGATCCTGATGCTGTGGATGCTGATACTGTGGATCCTGATGCGACCCATGATGCTGGGACTACTGGTACCGTTGCTGTCTCCAGTACAGTAGTGGGGGCTGCTACTGACGGCAGTATCATCACTAATGGAGCTGGAACTGGACAGACTGTGGAGGCTGACTAACGAGGCTGCTGCAGTCCTTTCTACTGGTGTTGCTGCCACCGTTCATGCTGGCACCACCCTTATCGTTAGTGACTCCATTGTACGCCATGTGATGGTATAGGAAGGTGAGACCAAATGCCTCACGGGTTCTACAGTGTCTGATATCAACTTTGCATTGCTGTGCATTCTGCCCACTGTCCCTCAGACCGCCACGTCGGAGCCAACAATAGTTTGAAAACTCCTAACAGATTGAAAAAGGACTTCATGACACTCTTTGAGACCCTACAGCGCCCTGGTAAAAGCTTCACTATAGCAGGACCTCTGATAAATCAAACTTTAGCAAAATCCAGTCGGGAGAGACAAAAAGTCAAAGCGATGTGGGTATAACCTGGTGTAACCTGAGCACACCCTACTGGTTGAGTATTGTTATTGTGCGCATAACGCGGTAACGTCTTTCTGACAGCGGCAACAGCGACGCTCTACTATGCTCCATCTGCTCTAGTTTGTCAGGATTTGGTACCCACTCAGGACTTTACCCTCCTGCCCAGTTTTGTGCCTCATCTGACCCCTTTAGCCATCCTCAAAGATGATCAATACACTACTCCGTTATTAGAATTACCGTTAGATACCCTATTCATTATTCAAATTGTACTGTTGCTGTCAATTTAATACAACCCCCCTACAGCCTTCTATCACCACTTCTGATCCTACTCCAAACACTCACTAACCTTCAAAAACACAGAAGGCCTAGGGATATCTTGATATCTTGGTACTACAGTAGAAGAAACTTGGCAAAAAAAGAGTATCAGTGATTCTGTAGCTTGAAATGGTTACAATGATATGATATGATATGATACATTTATCATATCTGTACAATGTGTACAGAATAGACAGCATTGGTAGAGGAGGTGGTGTGGCCATATATATATTAGATTAGATTCAAATGTATTGTCATCATAGAGCACAAGTACAGTACAACGAAAATAAGGCTGGCATCCAACCAGAGTGCAAATGTAACAGTAAAGTGCAATAGTAATATACAATGTACAGGTGATTAAACTGGGTATAAAATATATAAATGAATACTACGGAGTGTAGTGCCAATCATATGTACGTACAGAGTTGTAAAATTAATATGTACAGTGATATAGTTATAAAGACAATGTACAGATATAGATATAGTATATATAGATATGTAAACGGATTATGTGCATGTACAGATAGATGATAGATATATATGGTAAGAATAAATATGTATATATACAACATTATTGTCCATGCTATCATACAGAGTTATATGGGTTATATGCAGGTGTATAAGTAGGTATATAGAAGGATTATATGCAGGTATATTCAGACAGATAAATACCTTATATATATATAAATCAAGTTTCTCTGTCACGGTTTTGTCACTGTGCCAACATGCTTTGAATTTATTTCAATAAAGGTTAATTTGGGGGTTTAGTCATTAAATGGTTGTGGTGGGGCTGTTATGGTTTGACACCGACCCCAAACGCAACGACACAAGAGAGTAGGATTCAGAGTTGCCAAAAACAGGGGCTTGTTTATTGAGACTAATTAAACAGCATAGAAAAGGAAGAGTCTAAACAAGACAGGAATTCAAGCAAGGATGAAAATGTTCTGCTGCTCTGCAGCTTCTCCCGAGGTGGTAGTAGGGGGTAGCAGATGCTGACGTCAGAGCCGCTCTGCAGACTTCTCTCGGCAGAATCTCCGAGGTGATGCGGGACCGAGAGAGAGAGAGAGGGAGCGAGTCAACACAGGGTGCAGGTAGAACGAGCAGGAGAACAGGAGAGGTGACTTGTACCCAAAAACAAAAGTTATCCAAGTGAACTAATCTTCGTGTAAACACACACAGTGAGCAATGTTCCAAAACACAATCCCAAGTGAAAAATATCTTCGGTGCAAAAATAGACACTGAGAGCGAAGTCCAAAATACAATCCAATGTGATAATATCTTCGGTGTGATAAACACACAGTGGGAGATGTTAGGTCAAAAATATTATCCCAGTGAAACAATCAAAAAGGCAACCGCTGGGTGAGTGACTGTCTGATAAAAAGGTGGTAATCTTCAGTGTTATAAAAACACACGAAAACGGAATTTGATCAAAGACAGTCATTAAAAACTCACCCAGGCGTTGTGCGTAAAGAGCGCTGGAACAGCAGCGGAGCGAGCGCGTCGCCACGGGAAAAAGGTGTCCAAGAGGAAGGCTTCTTGGATATCCTGGAGGTAAAGCACAGGGAACAACAGCAGCAGCAGGAACGGCGAATGCTAACAGAAAATATCAAAACGATCCAACAAAACTTGAGTGGGGAAACGGGGTATAAATAATACGGGATTGATTGATTGACAAGCAGTGACAGCTGGGGGATGTGATTGAAAAGCGTGTGGACGGGAGAGAACCAATCAACGACGTCTCTGGGAAGAAGCGTGTGAATGGGGGAATGAAATGATTAACAGAAACAAATGGAAAACAGAGCGAGGTGGTTTAAAGGAACAGAGCGAGTAGGTGAGCAAGGACAGAAACCTCACAGTACCCCCTCCTCCACGGGAGCCACCCGGCGACCAGGCCGACCCGGCTCGTCAGGATGGGCACGATGGAAGTCAGTGATCAAGCTGGGATCCACGATGAGCTGCCGCGAGACCCAGCTACGCTCCTCAGGACCGTAACCCTCCCAGTCTACCAGGTATTGGAACCCCCGGCCCCGCCGACGAACGCCCATCAACCGGCGGACCTGCCACTGGGGGTGACCATCCACCAACACGGGAGGCGGAGGATCAGGAGCTGGAGGCATAAGGGGACTGAGGGAGACGGGCTTAACCCGGGAGACATGGAACACGGGGTGGATGTGCATGGACGCAGGAAGTTTCAGGCGCAGGGCCGCCGGACTGAGTACCTTCAGGACCTCGAAAGGTCCGACGAAACGGGGGTTGAGTTTCTTGGCCGAGGACCGTAGCGGCAGGTCCTTTGCGGAGAGCCACACCCTCTGCCCAGGGCGGTAAGTCGGCGCAGGAACCCGGCGCCGGTCGGCACCACGACAGGCGCGCTCAGATGTCCTGAGCAGCGCGGTCCTGGTGATCTCCCAAACTCGTCGGCAGCGGTCGAGGTGGACCTGCACGGAGGGAACTGCCACTTCCGCCTCCTGTGCGGGGAAAAGAGGGGGTTGGTAGCCCAGGGAAACCTCAAAGGGTGAGAGGCCGGTGGCGGAACTGACCATTGAATTGATGGAGTATTCAACCCAGGGAAGGAAACGGCTCCAGGATGCCGGTCTCTCGGCTGCCACACACCGAAGAGCAGACTCCACGCTCTGGTTCATCCTCTCCGTCTGCCCGTTAGTCTGGGGATGATAACCAGAGGAAAGACTGACCGTTGCCCCCAATCCCTTGCAAAAGGCCCGCCATACCTGGGAGGTGAACTGGGGCCCCCGGTCAGAGACGATGTCCTGGGGAAACCCATGAAGGCGGAACACGTGGTGAGTCAGGAGGTCCGCCGTCTCGGCCGCCGAGGGAAGCTTGGAAAGGGCCACGAGGTGAACCCCCTTGCTGAATCGATCCACCACGGTCAGAAGGCAGGTGTTCCCCTGGGAGGAGGGCAGACCTGTGACGAAGTCCAGCGCCACATGTGACCACGGACGGCTCGGAACGGGAAGTGGCTGCAAGAGCCCGGAGGGTGCCTGGTGAGAGGCCTTGCTGCGGGCACAGACCGCGCAGGCCAATACGAACTCCTTGACGTCGTTCCGCATGGTGGGCCACCAGAAACGACGAGCCAGGAAGGAGAACGTGCGATGGACGCCAGGGTGGCAGGCGAACCGGCTGGTATGGCCCCAAAGCAGTACCCGGGACCGGGCAGAGTCGGGGACGAAGAGACGATGCATAGGGACGTTGCTAGGAGCACGCTGGAAGCGTAGGGCACGCCTAACCACACCCTCGATGCCCAAGGTGATGGCTCCAACCACTCGGGCCTCCGGGAGGATGGGAGTAGGGTCCTCAGAGGGTGGAGCCCCCTTGGAGTGTAACCGGGACAGGGAGTCGGCCTTCGTGTTGCGGGAACCGGGGCGGAAGGTCAGCGAGAAGTCGAACCGACTGAGGAAACTGGCCCATCTCGCCTGCCGACCGTTGAGGCGCCTGGAAGCGCGGATGAACGTCAGGTTCTTGTGGTCCGTCCAGATGGTAAAAGGCTCCTCGGCACCCTCTAGCCAATGACGCCACTCCTCCAACGCAGCCACGACCGCCAGCAGCTCCCGATTGCCGGTGTCGTAGTTCCTCTCGGCAGGGAGGAAGCGACGCGAGTAGAAGGCGCAAGGATGCACCTTCTGGTCCGAAAGAGAACGTTGGGATAGGACAGCGCCCAGGCCAGTATCCGAGGCGTCCACCTCCACAATGAACTGTCTCTTGGGGTCAGGGTGGAGCAGGATAGGGGCGGAAGTGAACCTCTTCTTGAGGGAGCGGAACGCAGCGCATGCCGCTGGGGACCAGTCGAACGGCAGAGCGGGGGAGGTCAGCTTGGTAAGTGGCTCCGCCACTTGACTGTAGTTCCGGATGAACCTTCGGTAGAAGTTGGCGAACCCGAGGAAACTCTGTAACTCCTTCCGAGTGGTGGGTTCAGGCCAATCCTCCACAGCTTGGATCTTGCGAGGATCCGCTCGGGTCAAGCCCTTCTCAACGATGAAGCCCAGGTAGTCGACGGAGTCGGAGTGGAAACGGCACTTCTCCGCCTTGACGAAGAGCCGATTGTGGAGGAGGCGCTCCAGCACACGGCGGACATGCTGGATGTGTTCCTCGAGGGTCCTGGAGAAGATGAGAATGTCGTCCAGGTACACCACCACGAACACCTCCAGCATGTCACGAAGGACGTCGTTCATGAGTGCCTGGAATACCGCCGGGGCGTTGGTGAGGCCGAACGGCATCACTAGGTACTCGTAGTGGCCCCTGGGGGTCTTGAAGGCGGTCTTCCATTCATCGCCCTCACGGATACAGACAAGATGGTAGGCACTCCGGAGGTCCAGCTTGGTGAAGAACGAGGCCTGGGTCAGTGGCTCGAAGGTGGAGCTCATGAGAGGTAGAGGGTACTTGTTCTTGATGGTGATCTCGTTGAGCTGACGATAGTCGATGCAGGGTCGCAGGTCCCCATCCTTCTTACCAACAAAGAAGAAACCGGCCGCCACCGGGGAGGAGGAAGGCCGAATGAGTCCTGCTTCCAATGACTCAGAGATGTAGAGATCCATCGCCTTCTTCTCCGGAACGGTCAGACTGTAGAGGCGGCTGCCGGGAAGGGGAGCCCCTTGGCGGAGGTCGATGGCGCAGTCATAGGGGCGGTGAGGTGGAAGGGCCTAAGCCCTGGGTTTACTGAAAACCTCCAAGAGGTCGTGGTACTCGGGAGGTATGGACGAGAGGTCCGGAGGCAACTCACCAGCGGGCCTCCGGGGCGGGGGACAGGACGCCGCCTGCAGACACAGGGCGTGACAGGAGGAGCTCCAGCCCTTGATGGTACCGGAGGACCAGGCGATGTGGGGCTCGTGCAGCGCGAGCCAGGGCCTACCCAGGACCACCGGGACAAGGGGGGATTGGGTGATGAGGAACTGGATTCTCTCGACGTGGTTCCCAGCGATGGTCAGCACGACTGGGCCGGTGCGTTGAGAGATGTCGGCCAGGCGGTGTTGGTCCAACGAGAAGATCTCCAAGGGCCTCACAAGGTCCTCAAGTGGAATGTTGGCTCGGGTAGCGAACTCGAAGTCGAGGAAATTCTCGTCTGCCCCAGAGTCGATGAGGGCCTCCACCGTGGCACGTTGGTCCCCCCAGGCCAGGGTGACGCTCATCAGATGGTCAGGTGGTGCGCGGCGCTGGGAATGGGAAAAACGGCTCACCAGGATCTCCCGGGGTCTCGGCGAGCCTGATCTTTTGGCCGGGTGGGGCAGTCGGCGATTCGGTGTCCCGCACCTCCGCAGTAGAGGCAGAGACCGGACCTGAGCCTTGCCTCACGCTCCGCCTGGCTCAGATGAGAGCGTCCCAGCTGCATGGGTTCCTCCTCGCGAACCGAACGGGGAGGCCTGCTACCACCAGTAGTGTTGAGGACAGGGCGTCCAGGAGTGACGTCATGCGTCCGGGGAATCCGGGGTACCTCAGGAGGTAACAGTCGGGTCCTCTCGCGCCTTCTCTCCAGGAGGCGTCCGTCGATGCGGATGACGAGGCTAAACAGGTCCTCGAGGGAGTCGGGCAACTCCCGGGTAGCGAGCTGGTCCCGGACTGCGTCACTGAGTCCCCTCAAGAAGGTTAGGCGAAGTGCAGGGTCGTTCCATCCACTCTCCACCGCCGCCAGTCGAAACTCCAGGACATAGTCCGTCACCCTGCCGTTCCCCTGTCGGAAAGTCCCCAACCGGGCTCCGGGGTCCAGACCTCGGGCTGGATGGTGGAACACTCTGCGGAGCTCCGCCACGAAGTCTGGATAGGAGAAAACAAAATCTGCATCCATTGCCCAGGAGGAAGTGACCCACTGGGCAGCATGGCCTGAAAGCAAGTTCGTCATATAAGCCACTTGGGACCCTCGAGCAGTAAAACGGCTTGGTTGATGACGGAAAACCAACTCACATTGCATGATGAATGTGGCACACTCCTCGGGATTGCCGTCGAACAGCCGTGGGACGGAGAGACGGGGTTCCCGAGGTGCGGGATCTGCTGGGGCTGCGGTGAATGCTCCTGAAGGATGTGAAGGAAGTAAAGCATTAACGGTGTCGCTCAGCGAGTGAAGCTGAGCGAGAATACCGGACTGTTGTCCCGCCAGAGCGGCCATTGACCCTTGAATAGGCAGGACCTGTTCCCTGAGATCCTGCACCGCAGCCGCAGCCCTCTCTAGTTGGAGACTGTGATCCCTGGTCAACTCGACTTGATTAGCAAGTGCGGTTCTGACCCTCTCTGTGTCGGCTGGGGTCGTCATTTTGGTTGGATCGTAATGTTATGGTTTGACACCGACCCCAAACGCAACAACACAAGAGAGTAGGATTCAGAGTTGCCAAAAACAGGGGCTTGTTTATTGAGACTAATTAAACAGCATAGAAAAGGAAGAGTCTAAACAAGACAGGAATTCAAGCAAGGATGAAAATGTTCTGCTGCTCTGCAGCTTCTCCCGAGGTGGTAGTAGGGGGTAGCAGATGCTGACGTCAGAGCCGCTCTGCAGACTTCTCTCTGCAGAATCTCCGAGGTGATGCGGGACCGAGAGAGAGAGAGAGGGAGCGAGTCAACACAGGGTGCAGGTAGAACGAGCAGGAGAACAGGAGAGGTGACTTGTACCCAAAAACAAAAGTTATCCAAGTGAACTAATCTTCGTGTAAACACACACAGTGAGCAATGTTCCAAAACACAATCCCAAGTGAAAAATATCTTCGGTGCAAAAATAGACACTGAGAGCGAAGTCCAAAATACAATCCAATGTGATAATATCTTTGGTGTGATAAACACACAGTGGGAGATGTTAGGTCAAAAATATTATCCCAGTGAAACAATCAAAAAGGCAACCGCTGGGTGAGTGACTGTCTGATAAAAAGGTGGTAATCTTCAGTGTTATAAAAACACACAAACGGAATTTGATCAAAGACAGTCATTAAAAACTCACCCAGGCGTTGTGCGTAAAGAGCCCTGGAAAAGCAGCGGAGCGAGCGCGTCGCCATGGGAAAAAGGTGTCCAAGAGGAAGGCTTCTTGGATATCCTGGAGGTAAAGCACAGGGAACAACAGCAGCAGCAGGAACGGCGAATGCTAACAGAAAATATCAAAACGATCCAACAAAACTTGAGTGGGGAAACGGGGTATAAATAATACGGGATTGATTGATTGACAAGCAGTGACAGCTGGGGGATGTGATTGAAAAGCGTGTGGACGGGAGAGAACCAATCAACGACGTCTCTGGGAAGAAGCGTGTGAATGGGGGAATGAAATGATTAACAGAAACAAATGGAAAACAGAGCGAGGTGGTTTAAAGGAACAGAGCGAGTAGGTGAGCAAGGACAGAAACCTCACAGGGGCTATATTATAGACCACCTTCAGCTGATTCTGCTGCTATTGACAAATTGGCTGAATTGCTCGCTCGATACGATGGTCATACATGTTAATTTTAGGTTAAAACTTTAACCTAAATTGGCTGACCACTGTATCTGAACATCTGAAGTATGCAGCAATCTCAATTCATCAGGGTTAATTACCGACCCTACCGGGCCTAATCTAAAACACCATACAAAGAAAACTATAATAGACGTGATCGTTTCCAATGGAAATTAGAATCACACTGACTCTGGTGTCTTTGATCTGCGGATAAGCAACCATTACTCTAAACACAGAATTGAAAAGAACATAATCCTGCGTTGTTATCAAGAAGAATTTAAGGAAACTTAAAACTTAAAGGAAGCCATTATAAATTACTCCCATCACAGTGTTATTTATTATGATTCTGAAATCCCAGATGTCTGGATTTCATGAAAACCTTCCTATCAATCGTTGATAAAAAAAAATGCACCCTTCGAGGAGATAGATCAAGTAATTGGCTCTTCTCTGAACTATCTGCTCTGTTTATGGAAAGAAACAGAGCCGGGTCTCTTGCTCTTAAGACGCACTGGGGATCCATCCCATTGGTCTACTGTACATTTAGCCACATTGGAAATAAATGCACATCCTCTGAGAGAAATGCCAAATCAAATTATCATTTAGACTTAGCCCCAACT
This sequence comes from Notolepis coatsorum, assembly GCF_963971535.1. Classification (NCBI taxonomy): domain Eukaryota; kingdom Metazoa; phylum Chordata; class Actinopteri; order Aulopiformes; family Paralepididae; genus Notolepis; species Notolepis coatsorum. Next base: position 40,071 of record NW_028173276.1, on the reverse strand, counting down.
CAAACCCTATGCAATTTAACTGCCTTAAACACAGTAAGGCAGTAAATGTGGTGACAGCTTTATTTCTAAACAGATAGAATTTGAGATAACAAGAGATTTGCCAATCAGATGTATGTACAGAGTTGTAGTATTAATATGTATAGTGATACAGGTATAAAGACACCGTAGTAGTACGTTTCTCAGTTTACCTTTCAGCCCTTCTCTCCTAATGATGTATTTGAACTATTGCAAGTCATTGATACAATGAACTGGAGAGGAGGACTCTGCTCCATTTATCATAGAGCAATCAACACATAATATTTTTAATCTTTCTATCACAATGGGCATATTTCCTAGTATTTGGAAGTCAGCTGATTTGATTCCATGAAGGAGGTGATGTATATTATCTAGTCAAGGCATTTATTTCAGGTCACTCTGTATTAAGTCTGCACTAATCTGGATTTAGAGATAATCACAGCACTATTTCAGATGTTACATTAATTACAAATTATATAGTATCCGCTTTAGACAATAAACATTTTCTGCTGCCCTTTTCATAGATCTGACAAAAGCATTTGATACAGTTGATCATTCTTTGATCTTATGAAGATTATGCAGTATTGGTTTTGATGGAAATGCTTGTGATTGGTTTCATTCCTTTATTTCATTTAATCTAATTTCATTATTTCATTATTTGTCTGAGAGACTTCAGTGTCCAGCCTGAGTTCTTTCCGGTAACAAAAGGTGTTCCACAAGGATCAATTTTGGGTCCTGTCCACTTTACCATTCATGATATTGTCTCTCTATTGAGGGACTGCCAAGTCCATATTTATGCTGATGACACGATTATGTATTGTATTGTTGATTCTGTACAACTAACCATTGAGAACCTGCATCTTTATTTATTTTTTTAACTTTTTTTTCATTATACTTTTTTGAGGACATACAAGTCAACGTATATGTATTATTGTATTGTCATTGTCCACATAGAACAGATAACAATATTATACAGAGAAAAATATAAAGTAAACAATAAGACAAACAAACACTGACTTGGTCGCACAACAGAGTTATCTCAAAAGTATATATATATATATATATATATATATATATATATATATATATATATATATATATAATAATAGTATATCATATATATAGCACATGTTCAAGTAACCAAATATGCTTCTCCAATGTATATATATCAAATAAATCACGCTGTATTATCGTTCACACAGATGAATACAAGCAAGTAGCATGAGAATTGCTATTCTGGAATAATGGAACTGTACATCATCCACAAGCACAAGGAATGAACCCCACGTTTTCTTGAACATGGATGAAGAACCTCTCAGAGTACATCTTATCTTTGCTAGTTTGATAAAGTATAGTATGTATAGTGAAGGTGAGTGGGGGAGCAGCGGACTTCCATTTAAACAGAATCAGCCGCCTGGCCAGTAGAGTGGTAAATGCCACAACGTGTGCTTTGTGCTTTGAAAGTGATAAAATAGGTGGAGAGTATCCAAAAAGCGCTGTCAATACATTTGGTTCAAGATTTGTCTCAATACTTCCCAAGATGGTCTCAAAAATATTTGTCCAATACCTATGCAAGGAGGGGCATGTCCAAAACATGTGAGTATATGTGGCTGGGGCCGAGTGACATCTATCACATAATAGGATCGATATCCTCATACATTTTGGATAATCTGACTTTCGTCAGGTGTACTCGATGAACAATTTTGCATTGTATCAGCCTGTGTCTTGCACAAATAGAAGATGAATGAACAAGACGCAGAATGTCATCCCAAATGTCATCCGAGATCTCCTCCTCTAAATCCTCATCCCCATTTACTTTTAATATTGTGTATTGGGGTAGGACATAAGGAGAGAATGAGATTATACATAGTCGATATCATGCCCTTGGTGGAAGACATCGGGGAAAGGAGTCGATAGGTGTAACCTCTGGAAGGTTGGGAAATATAGGGTTAATGCTACAAACATGGCTACGAATCTGTAGATACAGAAAGAAATGTTGGCTATGAATTGAATATTTCTGATAATTGCTGAAAAGAGGCAAAAACATTATCTATATACAGGTCACCGAGTGTGTTAATACAGAGTGAGGCCCATAAGGAGAATGCTCCATTCCATCAGTGAGGGGTGAAATAAAGGGTTACCTGCTATCGGGGCCAAGTGGGATTGAGTTTGAAACCCAAAGTGGCGTCTGAATTGATTCCAAATTCTGAATGTAGTTTTAACAATAATATTTTTGGAGTAGGGGGCCATTGGAAAACCACTGGGGGCATGTATAAGACCGGTTAGTGAGGCAGGTTTGACGGATGAGGCTTCGATGTCAACCCACATAGGGCACACCAGAGGTTTGTCTTACTGTAACCATTGCTGTATGATTCTGAGATTGGCTGCCCAATAGTAGGCTCTGAAGTTAGAGAACCTGCATCTTTCTTAACACTTTGACTGCCACGCATATTGCGTTTCCATGGTCGTTGCACTATGTTTGCGAAGCCGTGTATGTGTTCTGTATTATAGCTGTACACGGTGTGGCTCATTTTGACAAATATTACTTGTAGTCCAGCATGGGAGTAATAGTTTGTTTCCACACGCTGTAGTTTTTTTTAATCCACTTTTTCTCCTCTTTTTAAATTTTTCTCCCATCCCAATTTAGCCGTGCCAATTCTCCCCTCCCCTGTCTTGATCGTTGCTCGCATGTGCCCCCCACTGGCTGGTTGTAGGGAGGATAGAAGCCCATCGCATGTCCCCTCCGAAACATGTGTAGGCAGCCAGTCGCATCTTTTCACCTGCCAGTGCGGACTCTCATTTGACGAGGAGTAACGTGTAGGAGGCTCACACTGCCCCCGCCAGTTTCCTGTCTCTGCTGTGTAGGCGCCCCAACCGACCTGTAGGAGTCGCTGTTTACAACGTCCAGATTACCACCCATCGACTTCCCACCCGCTAACCAGTTGAGTTAGTATGACGGCCGGTCCAAGCCGGAGGCAACGCCGACAGCCCGATTCGATACCGGTGTATCATGCGTTGGTGACGAACGCAATGTCCGCTGCGCCACCCAGCCACCTCACACGCTGTAGTTTGTAGTTTATTACACGCTAAACATCGCACATTTCCAAGATAATACCGTAAATCCTCTAATAGTGGAGGGTATTCAAATAGAGGACGGGCCTCTAATAATGGACGGGGGTTTGATACATGCAGACAAATACAGGCCTGCTTCCAATACAAGGTTGCATAGAATGAGATAAACTCTTGCCAATGCAAATTAAGTGCTGCCTCTCTCTACCGTTCTCTCTACCGTTCCCTACTCTCACTTCGTTGGCGTTAGCGTTAGCTAACGTTGTCATAGCTAGATATGTGGTGTCGGCTGGATTGATTGATTGATTGATTGAAACGTTTATTAACAGATTGCAGAATGGGTACAGTATAGTACAGCTCAATATATACAATTGTTAAGGGGATGCAGACCAGAGAAAGACTTTCGTCTTGTTTACATCAGGGTCCCCCATTTTCAATTCATCATAACATATTATGACATGCATGACATATAGATAGACAGTACTGCTACATCTATACATTTATGACATATCAGATTTGCAAATACAGTACTGTTTGTGGTACAAAAAGTGTCCAGAAAAAGAGTGTATATACATTTGACGTAGAAACTGTACATTGGGGGAGGTTGGGTGGGTGGGTGGGGGCTGTACATTGGAGGTGGGGGGGGGGGTTGGGTAGGGGGGGGGGACACTGTACATTGGAATACTGACAAAGCCATACTTGGTCATTTACTGTACAACTGGGTTAGGACATTTGTAGGGGCCAGTTTCGAATTGCAGTCTCCCGTAGGTGTTCTTTGAGAGTGTTTTTGAAAGTGGGTAGTGATTCACATTCCTTTACAGCTTTGGGTAGGGCATTCCACATTGATGTGGCATAATTGCGAAACGTGTTTAGTCCCTTGTTTGAGCCGAATCTGGGTTTAACATGATTTGTGGAGCTCCCTCTGGTGTTGTGATCGTGGTATTCACTGACCTTTGGGAAGTATTTTGACATGTACATGGGTACCTTGGTCGCATAGTGTATCTTGTAGACCAGGCCCATTGCAAGTTGCTGTACTCTGTCGTCTACTCTAAGCCATCCTAGGTTGTCAAAGTGGGCAGGGGTGAGGTGGGTTCTAGGAGTAAGGTCAAGCAGTAGTCTGACCAGTTTGTTTTGAGATGTTTGTAATTTTGTTTTTAGCGCCTTTGAGGTGCTTTGGTACCATGAGGTGCACGCATAGTCGTAGTACCCTTGAATGAGTGCTCCTGCCAGAGTCTTCAGGGTATTCTTGTTTACCAGAGAGGAGATCCGGTACAAGAATCGAGTTCGTTGGTTGACTTTTTTTATTACATTGGATGCCATTTTGTCACAGGAAAGATTAGCCTCTAGGATGGAACCCAGGGCCCTGTTTCTTGTACGTGGTTCAACTAAGTAGATCAAGATGTCATTATCCAGCTTCAGTTAACCCGATGTTTGAAGCCGGGATTTTCCTGTTCCACGAAGGTGGATTCAGTCTCGTTAACTCAAGCCAGACTTGCGACTCAGGCTAAATGCGTGCGGCCGCTTTAGGTGAAAAGCCAGCACGTATCGATGGCAGAGATCCTGATTCTCTAACGGCATTGATTGATTAATTGATTTAAGACTTTATTGACAGATTGCAATACGGCTCAATCGCCTCGCCGACAAGTTAAATGCGTTATCTATAGGCTAATTTTAAGTCCCTCATTACCTCAATCAATCAGATTATATTTCTTTAAACTTGCCTGCTGGATTGAATAATCAAATGAGATCTTGCTAGCGAAAATAATTAGTTAACTGTTATACAGAATTACGATACGGCTCTCTTACCCATTGATTGATGTATAGTCAATCTTTAACTTATCTCCAATGTGGTCTAACGGGTTGTTCTTTTGACTTTCACACAGACGACCGGGGTTCGAGACCCTAGTCGTCTCCTTCTTTTTGCAATATAGGAATAATTCAATTTGGTGCACGTTGAGAGCTATATAAAGAATGACATCCTCAATGCATGTAGATTTATAATATTTTAACTTAAAACCAGGCTACTTTGGCGTATAATCATTAATATTATATTCAAAAAAATCATATTGGAAACACCGGATTTTGAACCCTGGCCGCTGGGTTGGCAGGCTTGAGCACTACCGCTGCACCACTGTGCCAGATGGGATAAATTCATTGTTTATACATTAATGAACGAGAGACCCGTGTTTAGAATATCCTTTGTTTTGAATGAAGTTTATCTCTTTATCCTCATTCATTAATGTGACGTCAACGGCTCATTCAATTTCTCAAATCCGTCAAACAGCGCATCTCATCAGACATCTTAATCCCAGTTACAATTAAAATAACCACATAATGTGTACATCGCACGAGCGAGCGCCACCGTCGCCACGGTATATATAACGTGCATTATTTAGGACAAAGTGAATTTAGTATCAGCATTTTGGGTCTATTTTACATTTCAAAAGCCCCCTCTGGAAGAATGGAGCACAAAAACGTAATTCAGAATGGTATAATGCAGATCGTAGACTGTGGGAATAATTTCAGGAAACGAGCTGTCACTTTCTTTGCGGGGGCGTGGCTCTGCGTGATCCGGCTAACTTGAACTTGAACTCTGCTTTCGACCAGGCTCAAACTTTTGGATCTGTTGTCATGGTGATTTGGAAAATCCACGTACATGGAACCGGAAAGTCCGGCTAACTCAGTTATCCAGTTAAAGTTATCCGGCTAACTCAGTTATCCAGGTACAAGAAACAGGGCACAGGTAGGTAATTTCATCTTTCCTTGTGACAATATTGTCACCCACTGTAACCGAGAAGCCGTCGGTCTTGCTGAGTTTGTTATTTGAACCGAAGAGAATGGACTCTGTTTTGCACATGTGTAATGATAGTTTGTTGTCGGCGAGCCATATGCAGATTTTGCCTAGTTCTGAGCTGAGGGCTTTTTCAACCTGTAACTTGTTCTTGTCAGAGGGCTGAGTCGTCCGCAAACAGGAACAAGTTGCAGTCACAAGCTGACGACATGTCATTTGCATAAATTAGGAATAGTAGCGGTCCTAGTATGCTTCATTGTGGAACACCACAGTTCACTGTGAGGGGGGGGGATAGGGTACCGTTTACCTCCACCATCTGTTCTCTCCCCTCCAGGTAGGATTGTATCCAGCTCACTGATAGACTATCAAAACCAATTGCTTTTAGCTTGGCATTGGCTTTGTTTTGCAAACGTTAGTTAAAACTCATTGGGGGCCAACAGCAGAGGGCGCTGATGGCCCTTCAGCGGCAGTGCTTTATCCAATGTAGGATAGGACTTACTTGCGAGTGCTTAAAATATATTAAATATAATAGCAATAGATCTAAATAACACGTTGATCATCAGTTAGTTGCTTCCAGTCAACATGCACGAAACAGATAATTTTTTCATACATACATTTCCGTTTTATACCTTGATGAATATGAATATATTTCTAGAGCGTTCTGTCTAATCTCAATAAACTCCAGCAAATCGAGCTTAAATGTATTTCCTTAGAAATCGTGCCAATTTATGGATATAGCTAATAAAAGAAATATCGATTAAAACCCGAGATATCTCAGGGTTGGCCTGGAAAGTGTCTATCTATATGGCGTTGGCAGGCGGGGCTGGCGTTGTCCAGTTGACATTACATATCATGATGGCTATGATAGCGTTAGCTACAGCTACAGTACTGCATGTTATCAACTCGATTCGACTCAGGTAGAGTCGAGAAGGTACCACACGCTAAATTGTCCCCGGACCCCGCAACCTATAGACAGTTCCAACTTCAGTGTGTGAATTACGTTAATCCACCACAGTTTCACAATTACAATTGGCCAGTTTGTGAAATTAAGGCCTGCCTCTTATATAAGCCTCGCTCTAATAAAGGCCTGGTGCTTTTTGCAGCTGAGGTAAATACAAGACCCGTCCAATATTAGAGGATTTACGGTCTTTTTTCATAGATCGCAAGATAAAACGCGTTATGTGCAATAAGCCCAAACCATTCTGGCTGATCCCCTGAAACCCAGAATACTCTCAAATCAAAGGTATATGATATGTATATACCATCACAGAATCATCAAGGGGGGGGGGGGATCGTTTCAACTCGCGTTTGCCAAGCATGTTTTTCATCCGGTGATCGTTAGAAAAACACGTTTCAGATTCGGTAAAATAGACATAGAATGTACCTTACCTTAGCCAGAAAGTATTCCAAGAAGAATAATTCCAAGTGATCACATCGCCATCGCGATTACCAGTGTATATGTCTATACACGTTTCGATGGTCAAATACGCTTAGGTGACGGAATTTCTAGGCGATCAATGTGAATCTACAGTATGTCCCAGCAGGAGGAGTGGCCATTGGCCAAGCAGAAATTAAAGTTAGAGTGTGATTCAACCCAAGCCATCGCAGTTCAGACACGGACACGGAAAATGATGCAGATTGCTCTGGGCAAGTCTGTAGAGCGGGGATCAAAGTAAAAAGATCAAACGATCCAAAAAAGACATCGGCGCCCAATAACGACGTTTTACGTTTTTGGCACAGACTGTGTTAATGCTCTACATTCTACAAGATGCACTTATTCATTTTAAAATGGTACTTAAAGCTGCAGTAACTTTGGAGAAATTAGCAAGCTCTGCGTCACTTGTCAAGCCCATGCACGCTCAACAAATGTTTTCCAGACTCCCAAAGACACCAGCAGCTTTAAGCTGAATAAAAAAAGGAATAATAATCAAATATATTTCCCAGCTTCTGATCGGCAGGTGGTTTCGCACATAGTGTGTACTTTTTGATGAGGAACGCAATGGTGGTCTTGGTTTTCCGATGAGATCCCGGGAACGCCACAAGCGAAAAACCTCTAATTGGTTATTGATGCAGAGAGCTGTTATTTTTGGCCAATCAGCCAAGTGGTGTTCCCGGGGTCGCATTAGAAAACTAAGACCACCAAATCAGAGGCTGGGATTTAAAAAATAAATGTACATTCATATGTACATATTCAGCGTAAAGCTGCTGGTACCTCTGGGAGTCTGTGGGAAACCTTTGTTGCATGTGAATGGGCTTGGAAAGTTATGCAGAGCTTGCTCTATTTTTGCTGGGCAGGTAAACTCACTTGCAAAATGTCTCTGAAGTTGCCTACTGCAGCTTTAATACAAATAAAACAAAATGCATGCTGTTTACTTGAGCAGAGATATTAATTATAATAGCACTGTATTGTATGCATATATACACTGCAAATGGATCTAACATTGAGAGAGTTACTGAATATAAATATTTTGGCATCTGGCTTGATGATGAATTTACATTTAAATACCATATAGACAATCTTGTCAGCAAACTGCGACCAAAAATGTGCTTATTTTATAGAAGCAGAACCAGCTTCCCTATGATTAGTAGAAAGAGGGTCATTGAATCAGTTTTCTTATCTGTTTTGGATTTGTATGTGGATGTCATTTACAGAAATGTTGCTCTTTCCACTCTTGAACCCCTAGATTAGCCCTCAGATTTGTTACTGATGCTATGGCACTCACCACTGATCCTGTATGATGAGGTGGGCTGGTCTCCTCTGGCTGAGAGGCGTAATACACATTGGTATTTGTTTATCTATGAAGCCCTTATTGTAAAGCTACCGCCTAACATCACAATGATGATGCTGGCTTGGAACTCTGGGCCCTGGTTAACTCGCTCAAATGATTGGCTTATGATTAAGGTTCCCCCCGAGCATGGTCTGAATTTGGAAAGTCAGCCTTTTTATTTTAGTGCTCAGAATTCTTGGAACGATCGGTTTAAAACTATGATCACAAACCGCCCTCCATCGATGTGTAACTGTTTTAACAGACTTTTCTTATCTTCTATGTGTGTTTGTCTTATTTATTTTAACTCGTCTGTGTACACATCGTCATCGTAAACGAGGGCAAACCTCAACGTTTCTTCCAGTTTATAAAAAGGTTTGAATTCATCTTGTGATGATAAGCGCTGCCGAGTTCATTATACCGGGATCACGATGAAGTGAAATGAGGATCATGTGTGGACATGCAAGCATACACAGAATCACGTAATGAAATAAACATGTTTTCTGTGTTCAACAACAATATTAGGCAGCGCTAGCTCGGGAATGTTTTGGAATGCCTCATAAAAGGGAAGGCAGTGCCAATCAAACTCCAAAGTTCCTGAGCGCGGATGGGAGCCAGTGAAAACTGAGGCGCACTCCGATAGGTCCCACTGTTTTTTGTCTCTGAGTCAGTGCCCGCTTCATCAGCGGGGAGAGAGGGGACGTGTCTCCTTCGCTGAGCACTCAAAGCTTTGTTTTCGTTTATTCACTCATTTACTTTATGGAAATCATACACCCAGCAGAGCAATAAAAAGCAATGTGATATCGGATCGACGCCAATGTTTTATAACTTGCGACAAAGGAAAGCAACGTATTTGCTAAACGCGAGCTGGATTAAATAAAAGACAGCGGGATCTCGGAGATGGAGAGTGAGTGAAGCTGGCAGCGTGAGGACGAGAGACATTTACTTGTGAGAGAGTCTATAGTAATAATGAGACCTCGCAGGTTTCTTTGAATCAGCCCAGGGGGTGAAGTACATAAAAGGAGGTTCTCTCCTCCTAGCCTCTAGTGATATATTAGTGGAAATGATGACATTGACTCATATTACGAGACAAACTAGGTACCACATCTTAATTCCAGCTGAAGCCAGACCAGCTGGACAGGAGTATTCCGTAATTTATGTGTAGTTGGGTTTGACAACACGGTCATAAACAAAAAGAACACATGTATAAAAACCTCTTACGTTTTTTTTTTCAAGGACAAAGCCGCATCTCCGCCAATCGGGATGCGTGCCGTGGCTTGTGGAAATGTAATAAGCATGCTCTTTTGTCTTGAGGGGGTTTCATTGGACGGGACTCTCTGCTGGTCCTGTCAGACTGACAGGTTGAGGCTCAGCATGTGGCTCGCGATGCAGCATTTTGTTTTGGTCAATTAACTACAAGTGCAAAAGGTTGCAAAGCAAATCTCTGCATTGCTAAGTCTTTCCATGCAGCCCATCCCTTCTGAGACGGGGTAAACCCTGTACACATATATCTGTTTGTACTTTACCCCCCAATGTCTACGGGGAATGTAATCTGTGTACATAAACAATGCATAAATTATTGAACGAGGACTCGGAGAGACAAAGAGCAGAGCTCAGCATAACGCAGTCAACATGTTGCTGGTGTCCATTGGGGGGCTATTTGGGCCGCGTTTCGGAGTCCGGGGACAGGCCATGGGGAGGAGGCCATAATGGCACAACACAACAGTCACATATGGAAGGCATTGTGGGCAATTACAGTACAGTAGTTGAGTTTCTTGCAATATGTACACAGGAACAAGCCACAGAGAGCCGGAGAGAGCCGGAGAGAGCCAGAGAGAGAGAGAGAGAGGGGGGGGGGGGATATAGAGAGGGAGAGAGAGAAGAGGAGAGACTGGAGAGCTGTGGGGTAAGAAAGGCGTCTGTGAGCCAACAGTCGGACCTGATCAGTTTGGAGAGCTGAGATTCCGCGACTCTGATCACTACCAGGTGAAGAACACAGGCCACAGAGATCGAGGAGGAGACGAAGGTGACTCACGTTGGTCTCTTTTTCTGCTGCAGTATGCAATAAAGACCTGTCACTGAGGACTGCAGACAATGGGGACGCATGAGCCCAACCCACTGACAGTGTAGTTCAGTCGGTGTGGCTTTTAGACCGAATCTACGTCTGCCAAGTGCCAACCATCAGTATTCCACCAGAGGAAGCCTAAATTACTAGGTTTAGAATGAGTGTGGTGCGGTCATCAGTGACCCATGTCTGATTTGCTTACAAAGCGAACTGAAATAAATAGTGTTTGTGTTGTTTGTTTGTTTGTTTATGGCCAATGTGTTTATCGGCCTATTCAGGGAGGCTAAACTTCTTTCCTGAAACGACCGTTCCCCTCTCTCCCTCGCTCGCATACAGAAATTGACAATGTAAAAGAAAAAAACTACTCGCATACCACAATGCAAGCACTGTTCTTTAGGGGAAATCTAAAGCATTATCTGGTTACAATCACATGTTTTGAATCGAGGAGGACTCTATGTAATGCATATGTCATATTGGAAAGCACTGATCTCTTGAGTAGAGAAGGAGTGGAGTCCCACGGGATCCCTTGTCAGCATCACTCTGCTGTACTCTGTTCCAGTGATGGAACACTCCACTGAGACCGGGTTCACAGATAAATGTGTATCATATAGATGAAGATATTCATCTGCTATTCAGCACTGCACCAGGGCAGCATTGTGACACCAGACAAGCAACTGCGGCCAAACGCTCAGTAATACTACCTGAACATTTTTGTTGTTCATCAAAAAGCGTATTCTATACCACGATTGGGACACCCTGAACTGTGGCTGAACACTGTCTGGAAGGAGACAGATATACCCTTCCACCTTTGTCCATCTTTGCACACCCAGGAAACCAAACGCCTTTAGTCTCTTTGTACGATGGGGTGATGGTGTTCACACGCTTGTGTGTTCCAGCTGTGTTACGGCCATGACATCCAGCTCCAATTCTAACCCTGTCTCCCCCTAGTCACTCCTCTTGTGATTCCACCCAGGTCCTGCAGGTGTCCTTGTGTGTCTCCCATGTGTGTTCCTGTTTCCCGGTCCTACTCCAGCTGTTTTCCGTCACGTTCGTATCTGCCTGCCTGCCTGTCCTTATGAAGCCATCTGCCTCCTGTCTGCACTTGGTCCACATTCTTGCTTGGTTGTTAAAGTACGAATGAGCAACCATGAACCGAGCAGAGAGCAGAGCTCTGCGGCAGCTGCAGACTGCGGTCCAGACCCAGGGGTGTGTGGCGATCGGGCACGAGATTGTGTGGTATGTGCTGCGGGAGATCATAGCGAAGCTCTAGAGCATCACTGCCCAGCTCCACCAGTCTCCCAGTGCTGCCCCGGATTCTGCCTCTCTCCGCGCAACCACCACACAGCCTGCCTGCACCCCGGGAACCCCACTGACCTTCACTGGAGCAGCATCAAGGCGATCAAGGAAGCTGCCAAGCTTTTCTCTCCTAGTGCTCCTTGGTGTTTGAGCTGCAGCCCTCCGCGTTTCCCTCCAGCCGCTCCCGAGGCGCCTACCTCATCACTCTGCTTTCTGGTGAGGCCCTAGCCCGGCTGACCTTCCAGTTACCCTTTATCTTTGATCACGCCGTCTAGGGGAGGGAGGCGTCGAAGAGGCTCTTGATTCTTCACCAGGGTCAGTGTAGTGTGGTGGACTATTCCACCAAGTTCTGTACCCTGGCAGCCAAGAGTCTTGCCATTCGCATTGACAGCCATCTTCCTGAGCGCAGTAGAGAGAGGCGCTCTGCATCCTGTGTACATCTTCCAGGTTCCTGCTCGTCATGCCACATTCAGCTGTTACCTCCGCAGTCGGCCAGGCCGACACATTCTGACAGAAGCTGAGGGAGCCTGAGCTCTCTTTGGAGGAGCCTATGCAGTTGAACAGGACTAGGCTGCAGACATCGGTACTGCGGCCAGCCCGGCCACTTGATTTCTACCTGCCCATTAAAGACAGGAGGCTCACTAGTGGGAGGGGGTATTCTAGTGAGCCGGTCCAGAACCCAGTCCTCCCGCCCCTGGTACTGCTTCCCTGCTTCTCTCATCTGGAGAGCTCAGACCCATCCAGGATTTTGTGGGCTCCGGTGCCGGCGAGTCTATAATCAATTTGGCCCTGGTGTGTCGGCTGGGCATTACCATTGTGCCCATGGAGTTCCCGCTCAAGGTCAACGCTTTGGATGGAAGAGTCATCAGTTATGTCACTCACCTCACTGCTCCATTAAACCTCAAGTAATCATCGCGAAAACACCCAGTTCCAATGTTTTGGGACTCCCCGTTGTCTGCTGTCTTCCTGGGTCGGCCCTGGTTGAAGAAACACAACCCCCTTATCAACTGGACCACCGGCACCGCTAAGGGAGTTAATTCTGCCATCAACATTGTCTCAAGTCAGCCGGACCTGTTACCTGAAACCATCCTGCCCCTTGCTACTGCCCTGGTCAAAGAGTCTGGCTCTCCACACGTGACCTTCCCCTCAGAGTGGAGTCCTGCTATCTGTCCCCCAAGTTCATCGGTTGTCACCCAGCCAGCTAGCCTGCCTGCCTCCTTGCTCCCAGATCTCCGCTGCCTCCCAGTGCAATCCTGAGCTTGGCTACTGGACGTTCGACGCCATGACAGGGGCCTCCAGTACCTGGCAGACTGTGAGGGCTACCGTCTGGAGGATGCTGGGGTTCTTGCCAGGGACTTCTTGAACCCGGCACTTCATCACGAACTTCCACCTATGTCATCCTGATCGATCTGGTGGGACAGCTGTTCGTCATCTGTCATCACCCACAGCTTCTGTCAGTCATTACTCCTCTGTCTATTTAGGTTCCATTCTCCCAGTAAGTTGTTGCTTGTTCGTCAGTCCGTTCTACGTGTTGTTTCTAGCTGCTACTTTTTAGTAGTTCTGTTCTCTGTCTACTCTGGGTCGCCAGTAAGGGTGGGGAAAATAATTAACTATACACTTTAGTTTATTACACAAGGCGTTGTCTAACGTTATCTAGCTGGCTAGCTACTGATAGCTCATAACATCATTGGAGTTCGTTTTTGCAGCTGTGGCTAAAGTTAGCTAGCTACCGTGCAACTGTAGCTAGCTAATACGGGCTGTGCTGGCTGGCTACCTTTTAATTCGCAATGGAGTGGAGCTAACTAACTGTACAAATCGATGTGATTGGCTGATACTGTATTTTATACGGTTGGCTGTTGTGGATTTGGGTAGCCAGCTAGCTGGCTGGCAGTTCATAGTACAGTAGCTGGCTGTTGTTGGCTGAAATATCGAGTTTTCTCATAGCCATCGATTACTCAGGCCCACCCCTATAAGCTATACAAAAAGAAAGTTTAATGTGACTGATCTAGTGAGCTAGAATCGGAATATTCCACCCATAAATAGCTAATGTCAAATATAAATAACAACGTTTTGACATTAGCCAGCTAGCTAGTAGTACGGTGATATGTTGCCAATTGATTTCGGTCGAATAACGTTAGCGAGATTGGCCTACGTTCCGTTACATATTCATAATCATGAAAGTGTAGTGCCGAAGGATGGGATAGACAACGCTAAACATGTATTAAACATCAACTCAACGTCAACACTCTGTTGATGTCGAGCTAGTTTGCTGACAGCAATGTACTCAACGTCAACACTGTTGATGTCGAGCTAGTTTGCCGACAGCAATGTAACAAACAATATGGTTTGTGCGGAACCCTTATCCCCAACACAGAGTTCCGTGTGTGAATTATGTTGAGCCACCACAAAAGATGAATCCAAAGTTTAAGAATATTACTAGGCTATACATAGATCTGTGCAAGTAGATTACATTAGCAAAATGTATTGCCCTTTTGACATGTATTCTAATCATGAAAGTTTATTTGGAAGCATTTTATATTCTGTACTGTTTTAAAGTGGTCATACATTTCCCTCTGTGTGTAATACAGTCGTCACACATTCATAAATAACACTTACAGAAAAGCTTATTGTGCACTGTAATAAAATACTTTTTGTTCAATGGGGGATTTTTTTATGTACCGAATACCGTGATATACCGTGAAACCGTGGTATTTTTGCCCAAGGTTATCGTACCCTCAAAATGTCATACTTTCACTGTTTTACTGCATTACAGTACTGTTATATTGTAGTTTTTTTATCAATAAAAAATATTAAATATATATTGTTGGTGCTCCTTACATTTTGGTGGGTGCTCCTACATTTTTGCTGGTGCTCCCAACTTTTTGAAGTTGGGAGCACCAGTGCTACCAAGTAAAAATGTTAATTTCGAGCCCTGATAGCATAGTATTGCAATATTTGGGGTATAGATTTAAAAAGATGTTGCTTGACAATGCCATTTTGTGGCAATACAAATATTGAGGTGAACAGACTGAAAACTGTATTATATAAAACAGATGTTGTATACATATTTTTATTGCAGATTTGTTTTTATTGCAAAGTCTTCTGTTGGGGACAGTAATAAATTGCGGTATTATCGTATTATCTAGTATCGTGATACTATCGTGGGGCCTCTGGTGATTCCCACCCCTAGTAACCAGCGAGCTATCCCCACCTGTTACCTTGTATCCGCCTGCCCGCCTGTCCTTAATTAAATAGGCCTACCCCGTGTTGGGTTTTCAACGTCATCTGCCTCCCGCCTCCTGTCTGCACTTGGGTCCTCATTCCTGCCTGGTTGTTACAAGCTGGGTAATTGCAGAACATGTTATCTGAAAGGGGAAGCCGCGCTCTGAGGGAACTAGCTGAGTTTCTCTGAAGTGCAATCAAAAAAATATTATGTGATATTTTCAAGGTTAAATATGTAACCCAACACATTATTAACAGGCAAGGGAGACATGAGTGCCAACAAATCTGCCCACAATAAAGGGCTTACTGGAAGCGGTGACTGTGGATTCAAGCCAGAGTGTGTAATCTATCCTTGCTTCTCAGTTAGCAAAAACACCTCCACACAAAACCACCAATACTCATAACACTGTTTCATTTCAAAGCTTTATTTAAACTTGAAAGGCAACCAAGGTTACCCTCATTTACAGTCACGTCGAGTGACAAGTGCACATACAGAGATAAGCACCAGAAAAAGCATATCAAATCACACAGCATATAAAATCATAAGAGACAACAAGACAAGGCAAAGAGCAAGTATAACAAATCGATTAAAAGTGCGGCTACGTGGCGTAGTGGGCAAGGCGCTCGCCACGAATGCAGAGACGCTGGGCTCGCCTGTTCGAGCCCAGCGCTCCACATTGCTTTCAGTTTAGCTGGTCGTTCATACTAATACACATTGGCCGTATTAGGGGGTGGGAAACTGATGGGTGGGGATCAGGCGTTGTGGACAGCGACTCCTACAGGTCGGTTGGTGCGCCTGCGCAGTAGAATCAGGAAGTGTCGGGGGCAGCGTGAGCCTCCCACGCGTTACTCCTCGCCACTGAGAGATCGAGCTGCGCAGGTGAAAAGATGCGACTGCTGTTACCTCAAGTACCGGAGGGGACTTGTGCTATGTATGACTTAGTCCACATTGCAGCCGGCTTGTGGGAGGCAAGAAACAGCGTTCGTGACAGGGGAGGGTTGAATTGGATGATACGAAATTGGGATGGGAGAAAATATAGAAAATGTGAGAAAAAGTGGATAAAAAAAAAAAAAATAACAAATCGATTAAAACACGTATGACTTGATAGGTTGGGAGTTCATTCCATGAGCTACTTTAACATTTTGTCATTTAGCTGACACTTTGAGTGCTACAGTCTTGAGTGCATAGTAGTATAGACATGCTAGGTAGTAGTATAGGCAAGGTAGATTACTTAGTAGCAAAGTGCACAACAGTAAAAGACAGTACGAAGGTTGGTAGACGGTAAGTAGACTAGTAAGTAGACTAGATGACTCACAACACGGAATCCGATCAAGTTGTCACAAGATACTCTATATTTGGATGAAGAACATTCGCCTGTCCAAACTGGATGCCACAAGTCAAAACACGGTGATTCAAATCATCTCCGGTCGTCGTTTCTCTTCCATTCCCTCTCTCCGCAGGAGACTGGGGTCCCCCCCTCACCACTGACGCCTCTGGCTTAACCGCCACCAGAGCGACGAGCTTGACAAGAAGAGCTTCTGCTCGCCACCACTGTCAAACTCGATCCGTCCGCTGAGCGGTTCGTCTGTCATTTAATCACGACGGATTCCGCTTTCAGTGGAAAATGGCAGTGGTGAGACTGTGTTTCTTTTTCTTTTGGTGAAAAGCCCACAGCTGGTTTCCCCATCTTTCGTCTCTCTACCCCTCCCCCGCTCCCCCATTTCAAAACACAGATCATTTGAGTAGATGTTGCCGGCTCCACCCGGAGTTAGAACTGACAGCCCTCGTTACGGACATATCCGACACATCCTGTCTCGAAGAACTTTCACCTGGAAGGTTTCACTCTCTCTCTCCGTCCACTCACTCTCTCTCTCTCTCTCACACACACACACACACACACACACACACACACACACACACACACACACACACACACACACACACACACACACACACACACACACACACACACACACACACACACACACACACACACACACACACACACACACACACACACACACACACACACACACACACACACACACACACACACACACACACACACACACACACAATCATCCCATCAAAGAGGACTCAGGCATGCGCTGACGGATGGCAAAATGGGCAAAATTGCTCACCTTTCCCAGAAGCCGCAGCGCTCGTGTGTATACAAAGTTAATTGGAAACACACATAGAATGTACAATACTTCTAGTTTTATAGTGTAGTGTGTGTGTGTGCACGTGTGCCTCTCTCTCCGTGTGTACTATTAGTTTACATGCACACATGTGGTTCTCCAGCTGGATGTATCTGACGTATGCATCCGCCCAACATCAGCTTAATTTCCCCCCACAGCTCTTTGCTCACTGGGTGCCAGACACAGGGTGGCGAGACTGGATCCAATATTCCCTCATCAGCACCATGATGGGTCTGCCCCGACCCCACCGCCCCCTTCTCACTTTCTCCCTCCCTCTCTCTCCTCCACCATAACACTCCCACTGTTCCTCCTCCCACCAGCACTCACATTATCCCTCCTAATCAGCGGGGCTGCTGCTGCCTCCCCTCCCAAGGTGCGTCCAGAGGGACTGGAGGGCTGTCTGAGCCCATTAGGGGGCTCCCGGTACCCCCACGCCCACCAGATACTGGAGCCCTGTGTGTGTGTGTGTGTGTGTGTGTGTGTGTGTGTGTGTGTGTGTGTGTGTGTGTGTGTGTGTGTGTGTGTGTGTGTGTGTGTGTGTGCGCGCGCGTGCGTGCGTGCGTGCGTGCATGCGTGTGTGTGTGTGTGCATGAAAAGCCATGGGCCCGGGCCATGTGGAAGCAATCACCACACATGGAGAAGGGATGAAATGATTTACAACCGCCCCGGCTAATATGGAGATGGATCGGTAATGACCAAGATCTTATGTCTAATCAAAATACATCCACACGGTACAAGTACTTACTTCAGAGGTCTGGTAGCAGAGCGTCTCCATGCGGAGAGATAGATCACTAATGGCTCGGCTCACATGTCTTATCATAATACATTCATGCGAGTGCTTCCATAGCAAATATTAGCCAATACTACCGTTCACACGGAAACTCTTATTGTTGTTGGCATAATGCGTTGCTATGGCGCCGTACTGTTTTTACGCGGAAAAGGGAACATTAAACCCGAACTGTCTGAATCTGAATCTGAATCTGTGTACATGTTGATTGCTGGCACGCGGTAAGTGAAATTGTCAAAGTGTATTATGCTGCTTGTGATAGATAAGAGGAAAAAAATATACACTTAAGCCGCTCTCTAGCCACGGCTCGTGAGTCAACATGACGATGCGGGGCCTTCGGGAAGAAGGGATGGATGCTTGTGAGTAGCGGTCGACGATATGTCAGTTGGAGCGGTAATGGCGGTGTCATTTGAGGAGATTGCAAAGAATCTGTTGCTACCAATCATGTCATGCTAGCTTTGCCCGGAAACGGGTTAAATAGGGCTCCAAAGTTCACAAATATTTTGAAGGGGGAAAAAATACTGGAATATTGTATATCCAATCCCTAATAGATTAGATTAGATTCAAATGTATCGTCATTATACAGCACAAGTAGAGTACAATGAAAAGAAGTTTGCCATCCAACCAGAGTACAAATGTAACAGTAAAGTGCAATATCAATATATAATATACAATGTACAGGTGACTGAACTGGATATGAAATATATATATCAAGTACTACTGAGTAATAGTGCTAATCAGATGTATAGAGTTGTAGTATTAATATGTACAGTGATACAGGTATAAAGACACTATGGTAGTAAATGATACTGACCAGCAGCGTAACTAGTAAGAGTAGGTAAGGGATATGTACAGATATACTGTAGATATAACAAAGTTGACCAAAGTCCCACAACATAAGAAAACAAATGGGCCCAGAAGCTTTGACCGCCAAAAAAAGCTTTGAAGGTCAGCCCTAATACAGACCCTCATTTGCACCTTTGATTACACTGCCTACTTGCTCATATGCTTATATTAACACATTAGGGGCCATTCGATCTCCCCATCTAGCTATAGCTGGGCCAGCTTTCCATTACATAGTTTCACTGTGCGTCACATTGTAGAGCTAAATCTATTAATTAATAAAAAATTTCATGAATACGTTCACTCGCTATCCCGTGGTGAATATAAGTATAATTTCGGAATGATCCGGGCTAATTCCTGCGAGGCCGGCTACAGGGCGCAACGTGAATTCTACTAAAACCATTGGCGTTTCGTCCCTGGACACGCTACTATTTTCAAATCAAATCTATATCATATGTATTATGTTTCATCATGAATGCATGAAAGGGGGGGGGGGGTCGTTTCTGATTATTTGATTGCCAGTAACGTCATTCGTTATTACCACAACACACGCCGATCAGGGGGATGGGTATGATAACCTTGCACGATCAAGCTGAAATTGACGTCAGATTGTCCTTACCTGTGGTCGGTGGTATTCCAAAAAGAATATTCCAATTATTTGATCGCCATCTGGTCCATCATATGTCCATCTGGTCCACAACATAACCCACCACAACATATGGATCGGGGGTCCCGAAAACGATTCAATGCGAGAAGCCCTAGGTTTCCCATTACTAGAAAAGTCCGTCCGGAGACATTTGAGTGTAGCACCCGGTCTGGAACAGTGTTTACTGCACTCTCGATACTGCCTACTAGCAGGATATGGCCGGTACTGCACCTTCGGAGTCCCAGTATGCCTTTTAACGGCAACATACAGGTCCCTGACATTGAATAGGATATTAAAATCGAAAAAAGTTTTTGGCCGTTAACCGTTGGCGCCCAATAACGTATATATATATATATACGTGGATGGCCCCGAAAGTGTTAAGAGTTAATTATATTGTTTACACAGCTTATTTTTACTTTTCTACTGTACTATAATTGTATTGCCTATATTTATGTCTTCTACTATTACCCTGCCCATACAGTACCTGTACCCTTCCCCAAGATAAAGGAATATCTTATCTTATCTTATCTTATATCACAGCCGGGCAAAATCATGTAGACTGAAACTAACTTTTGATCTGCCGTGCGGCGGTACGTCATGTAATTTTATGTTACTCACTCAGAAGCATTTCATATTAACCTAAACATCCAAACCCGGGAAACTTATTTGTCAAACACTTACCCCAAAGTTGTTGAAATGGCCCAACATCTCGAGATGTCAATGGGGAGTCTGTTTACCGGGGAGTCTGTTTACTGGGGGGGCTGTTTACCGGGGAGTCTGTTTACCGGGGAGTCTGTTTACCGGGGAGTCTGTTTACTGGGGGGGGCTGTTTACCGGGGAGTCTGTTTACCGGGGGGGCTGTTTACCGGGGAGTCTGTTTACCGGGGAGTCTGTTTACCGGGGGGTCTGTTTACCGGGGGGGGGGGCTGATACGTCTTGATTAGAAAGTCAAATGAGGGGCGCCCTCGAGGCGCACCTACGAGGCCGACCCGGGTTCGATCCCAGCTCCCATCGTTATTTGTTGCATGTCCTCCCCACCTCTCCTCCCGTTCGCCCTCTCCTCTGTCTGTCCTGCGTGGCCAATAAAAGCTGTAAAAATGCAAAAAAATTATATATAAAAAAAAAAAAAAAAGTCAAATGCATTATTTTCACTCCGAATCGCATTCGATTCATCACGGCAGCGGCACCCAGTAAACAGACTCTCCATTGGGATTTTGAGAAGTCGGAGCATTTCAACAGCTTTGGGGTAAGTGGCCCGGACTTTATGTTTAGGTGATATAAAATGCTTCTGAGTAAGTACAATAAAATGACGTGACGCACCGTTTGCCCCAGGAGATCAAATGTTTGTTTCAGTCTATGCTCATTTGCCCGGCTGTGATATGAAGTGAGCAAAGCAAAGCGTACATATACAGCTGGGAACCAGCCAGGTTCTCTTATGTTTTGAATGGACAGGTAATGTTTGTATTTACATACTAGCATAATGCTACTACTAAATATTAGTATCTGCCATTGAAAAACCCATATCGGTTGACCACTGCTACGGAACCATGTGCCCAATCTGGCAGCATGTAAATGTCATTTATACTGTACCTACCTACTGCTTTCACTGTCTACAACTGCCCTACACAGTAATCATAGTGATCATAATAATCATAACTAGCTACCTCATACTAATGTCTACCCATATAACTCTGTATGATAGCATGTACAATAGTGCTGTCTGTACCGTATATATACATTTATGTATTACGAGTCAAGGTAGGAGTTGAGTTCCAATAGTAGAAGGTAATAAGGAGACGGAGATGTGGTTGCTCTTCTCAAGAAAACGTGTTATTTTATTATCAGAATCTCTAGAGCAAGAGACTGTAACGATAAAGAATAAGAAGCCAGGCTTCAACTGAGGGTATATAAGGAAAAGAGAATTAAGTAATAACAGCAAAGACAAGAGGTTCCATTTCTTGTCCGTGGCCGACTGCTCGCAGTAGTTCAGTGAAGATCAGACAGAGAAAGAAGGGATTACTATAAAGGCAAAACTCCCAGCAAACCACACGCAGTAATTAGTGACAACAAACCACAGGTGACAGTCAATCAGCGCTAATTACAGAGAACAAGGTGAAGTAATTGGCAGTAGGGTTTCTACTCCTGGGAGAGGACAGAAACCCAGATCGTTACAGTACCTCCCCCCGACGAACGGCACCTGACGTTCATCTGGGTGCCTCGGGATGCAGCCGACGATAATCGTCGATAAGGCTGCAATCTAAGATATCCCTTTGAGGCAACCAGGAACGCTCTTCTACCCGTACCCCTCCCAATCCACCAAGAACTGGAACCCCCTACCCCTCCGCCTACAACCCAAGATCCTCCGCACCGTGTAGACAGTTTGACCGGATGGCGGAACCGCAGGAAGTGGCGGGGACAAGGGCGATGAGAGGAATGGCTTCAACAGGGACACATGAAACGTCGGATGAACCCTCATAGGCTGCGGCCGGGAGCCGCAGCCTGTAAGCCACAGGGTTCACCCGACAAACCACTCTAAAGGGTCCTATGAAGCGGGGAGCTAGCTTCCTGGATTCCACCTGGAGAGGGAGATCACGGGTGGAAAGCCAAACCCGCTGCCCAGGACGGAAAACCGGAGCCGGACGCCGCTTGCGGTTAGCCTGGTGCTGAGCCTTAACCGAGGCCTTCCGCAGCGCCATCCAAACCCGGTTCCACGCCCTGCGGCAGCGAACCACGTGGGCCTGGACCGATGGTACCTCAGCCTCCTGCTCCTGTTCGGGAAACAGAGGAGGTTGAAAACCATATTGACACTGAAAGGGAGACATACCAGTAGAGGAGGAGAGGAGGGTATTATGCGCGTACTCAACCTCCTACTCCACGTCGCCGGACACCCGGCAACGTAACATCTCAGGACACCCTCCAGATTCTGGTTGACGCGCTCCGTCTGCCCGTTTGACTGCGGATGGAACCCAGACGACAGGCTGACGGAGGCGCCGAGGTTGGAGGCAAATGCCTTCCAGAACCTGGAGGCGAACTGAGGGCCCCGGTCAGACACAATATCCACTGGCAACCCATGGACCCAAAAGATGTGCTGCACCACCAGGTCAGCAGTCTCTCGAGCCGAGGGAAGTTTGGAAAGGGGAATGAAGTGGGCCGCCTTGGAGAAGCGGTCCACTACCACCAAAATGGTAGTGAACCCATCTGACGGGGGAAGGCCAGAAATAAAATCCAGGGATATGTGCGACCAGGGATGTTTGGGAATAGGAAGCGGCCGGAGGAGACCCGCCGGTGCACAGCGAGAGGTCTTACTACACACGCACACCGGACAGGCCGCCACAAAGGAACGCGTATCCCCCTCCTCTGTAGGCCACCAGAACCTCCTACGAATAAACTCCAGGGTTCTGACGGCCCCAGGGTGGCCGGTGAGGGAGGAGGCATGTGCCCACTGCAGCAGTCGCGAGCGCGCAGCCTTGGGCACATACATCCGCCCCCGGAGGACCCCCACCGGGATCGGGTTCCCGTGCCAG
Source organism: Notolepis coatsorum (assembly GCF_963971535.1). Lineage (NCBI taxonomy): Eukaryota > Metazoa > Chordata > Actinopteri > Aulopiformes > Paralepididae > Notolepis > Notolepis coatsorum. The sequence continues at coordinate 16,849 of NW_028173276.1, read as the reverse complement.
AGCCGATCTTACCACCCTATCTATGCCCCATGACACAGGAGCCAAAATAAGGGCCTGTGGAATAATAGGATGGGGCTTCTCCTCCCGGTCCGGGGGGTTAAACTGGCGTGACAGAGCATCAGGCTTGACGTTCTTGGAACCGGGCCGGTAGGAGATGGAAAATCGAAATCGAGTGAAGAATAACACCCACCTGGCCTGGCGAGCGTTAAGGCGTTTAGCCCCCTGGATGTAAGCCAAGTTCTTATGATCAGTCCAAACAATGAAAGGGTGTGCCGCACCCTCCAAACAATGTCTCCATTCCTCCAGTGCCAATTTGATTGCCAACAACTCCCGATTACCCACGTCGTAGTTGCACTCGGCCGAAGACAGCCGGTGCAGAAAAAAAGCGCAAGGATGCACTTTCCTGTCCTTTAAGCATCTCTGAGAGATCACCCCCCCCCCCCCCCCCCCCCCCACTATGATATCGGAGGCATCCACCTCCACTATAAACGGAGCCTCCGAATCGTGGCGGATCAGTACATGGGCGAAGGTAAACCGACGATGAGGATGTCATCTAAGTACACAAAGACTGACACCCGATTAAATCCTGCAACACGTCGTTAACTAGGGCTTGGAAAACTGCCGGAGCATTAGCTAAACCAAAGGGGATAACTAAGTACTCATAATGCCCGTTGGGCATGTTAAATGCAGTTTTCCACTCGTCTCCCTCTCTAATCCTGACCAGATTGTATGCATTATGTAAATCAAGCTTAGTGAAGACCTGCGCCCCCTGTAAGCACTCAAAGGCGGTGTCCATGAGAGGCAAGGGGTATCGGTTCTTGATGGAAACGTCGTTCAACCCCCTATAATCGATGCACTGGCTACCATCCTTTTTCGCTACAAAAAAGAACCCATCGCCTGCAGGGGATGTGGACGGACGAATATGCCCTGCGGCCAGTGCCTCCTGAATATAGTTATTCATGGACACTGTCTCGGGGCGAGAGAGAGAAAACATACGCCCACGGGGTGGAGAGGTACCAGGAAGAAGATTAATGGGGCAGTCGTAAGATCTATGAGGCGATAGTGCTTTCGCGCGAGTTTTACAAAAAATGTCCGCCAGGTCCCAATAAATCTCAGGTACACCTGCTAAATCGGGATTAGGAGATGTGTCAGTCTGCAACGCTCACCACCATCCTGGAGAGAGACAAGGGAGACAAAAGAAAAGAAAAAGGGGCGGGTGAGCCCTCGCCGGAAACCGACTTAACGCCGCTCCCCATAGAGTTCACCCGTAGCCCAATTAATACCAGGGTTATGCTCTGCTAGCCACGGATGACCTAAAACAATGGCAGAATGGGGAGACACGACAACATAAAATTGTAACCATTCCCACTCCCTCCCGGCCACCTGGAGACGCAGCTGCACCGTGCGCTGGGTAATGAGCCCACTACCCAGTGGTCGACCCTCCAATGACTGAACCGGGATAGGTACCTCCATTGTCTCCAAAGGGACCTCCCACTCAAGTGCCAATCCCACGTGAATTAAATGACCCGCCGCTCCCGAATCAATCAATGCCCTGGTCTTCCTGAGAGAATTCCCCCACCCAACAGTGACATCAAAAAAAGTGTGTGTAACATTAGTGACAGAGGTAAAATGCCCACCTGCTAAAACTCCCCCCAAGTTTAGCGAGCCCCCCCGTTTCCCGACAATCCAGCCACTGAAGCGATGTCCAGTACGACCACAATGGAAACAACGCTTCCATTTGATCCGCCTCTCTCTCTCCGCGTCTGACAGGCACAGAGCCCCCAGTTGCATAGGCTCGTCACCCAGGCTCTCTCTTGTGCAATTCATAGCTGGTTCAACACCGGAAGAAGGGCGGAAGTGTACCTGTAACGAAACCTCCCTCTCACGTTTCCTCTCCCGATGTCGGTTGTCCATCCGTATAGCCAAGTTGATGACGTTATCCAGTTGTTCAGGTAGCTCCCGTGAAGATGGCTCATCCTGCATCCGCCCTGAAAGACCTTGCACAAACAATACACAACAGGGTATTTCCGGCCAGGCCGCCTCCCAAGCCACAATGCGGAAGTCAATCGTGTAATCTGCCACAGAGCGACTACCTTGCCGGCAGGAGATGAGCCGCCCACCAGCTTCATAGATGGATATCACCCGAGAGGTATCGAACACGTGTCGCAACTCTCGGGTGAAGGCAGTCGCGCTGCAGCAGATTGCTGACCCATTTTCCCATTCCACTGTGGCCCAAGAAAGAGCACGACCAGTAAGAAGAGTGATTATATATGCAACTTTAGATATGTCAGTAGGGAAAGTACGAGGCTGTAATTGGAACACAAGAGAGCACTGGGTGACGAACTCCCGGCAACCTTCCGGAGCTCCTCCATAACGATCTGGCGGCAGCAGCCGTGGTTCTCGAGCCTCTTCCCGGCCAAGTGGACGTACCTGCCCATCCCCCCCGCCGGCAGACAGGGCTCCAGACGCGGCTTCCATCGATGTTACCGCAACGGCGGCTGTAGTGCTAGCGTGGTTAGCCGCAGCTAATGCTGAATCTGCTTTGGATGTAACCGCGGCTACTGCTTCTTGGGACGAGGTGGATAGGTCTCCCAGACGACCCAGTTCGATGCCTACTTCCAGCTGGCGATCGATGATGACCCTCAGCTGTTCTCTCTGAGCCTCCAATTCCTCCCGGAATCTTTCTGTGGAACTCATAATGGTCGGATCTTCTGTTACGAGTCAAGGTAGGAGTTGAGTTCCAATAGTAGAAGGTAATAAGGAGACGGAGATGTGGTTGCTCTTCTCAAGAAAACGTGTTATTTTATTATCAGAATCACTAGAGCAAGAGACTGTAACGATAAAGAATAAGAAGCCAGGCTTCAACTGAGGGTATATAAGGAAAAGAGAATTAAGTAATAACAGCAAAGACAAGAGGATCCATTTCTTGTCCGTGGCCGACTGCTAGTAGTTCAGTGAAGATCCGACAACAGACAGAGAAAGAAGGGATTACTATAAAAGCAAAACTCCCAGCAAACCACACGCAGTAATTAGTGACAACAAACCACAGGTGACAGTCAATCAGCGCTAATTACAGAGAACAAGGTGAAGTACTCCAGATTGGCAGTAGGGTTTCTACTCCTGGGAGAGGACAGAAACCCAGAACGTTACATTTATGTATTTATATTTACCACATATATATATATATATATATATATATATATATATATATATATATATATATATATATATATATATATATATATATATATATATATATATATCCATATCTGTCTGAATATACCTGCATAATCCTTCTATATACCTACTTATACACCTGCATAAAACCCATATAAATCTGTATGATAGCATGTACAATAATGCTGTATATACTGTGTATATATATATATATATTCGTATCATATATTTATCTATCAACAACCGGGAACCTTCGGATTGCCAGACGACTGCTCTACCTCTCGAGCCACTGTCGCCCCCATTAGTTATGCTGCTGGCCAGTATGACTTACTACCATACTGTCTTTATACCTGTATCTCTGTACATACATTTGATTAGCACTATACTCAGTACTACTAATTTATACATGTTATATCCAGTTTAATCACATGTACATTGTATTGTATTGTATTGTATTGTAGTACTATTGCACTTTATACAATTACATTTGCACTCTGGTTGGTCCAATCTAATCTAATCTAATGTCTGATATACTGTACCATCCCGACTGACTCTTGGAATGAAAGATCCAGTTGAGTCAAATGTTTATATTATACATTATTCCAGAGGTACAAAATGTATCAGTGACCTTATCAAGCTTCATAGCCAAGAGGGATTTGTAATTGTTACTTCATGTGGTTGTAATCTGACCACATGAATGCTATTATTGTAATCCATCCACTCACTTTCCTTTGTAGCCAAACAGTGCGCTTTGCCAAGAAATCCTATGAAACTCCTCCATTCTGTATACAATTCAAAACCAATGTCACTACTAAGGAAAATAAACCATAAAAAATCTCTACTAAAATATGACATCTATAAGGGGGAGGCCACGACATTAGTATACAGATTAGTACGTCCTTTGGACAGGACTTGAATTGGGTCAAACCTTAGCAGATTGCGTTTCAATCGCAAAAGCATGAAGGAGCAGCGCGTCTGGCTGTATAATCTAGAATCTAGCCCAGATGGTTTAAACATGTTCAAAGACATTTTTTGTGTTATATACACAGGAGTGTCGTGTGCTGCGCGGGTCGGCCAAAGGTGTGCAGGGTGAGAGGTCAATTTGTACTCTATCTCATGTGGACCGAACTGTCAACTTACGTTGGGAAAATCTGTTAAATATTTTGCTTTTCTAAAAAACATTCCAATCTCAGGCAGCGCAGTTACTTATCAGAACGCCCCAATGACTCCTAAACCCCGTCTCAGACCTCACTCAGGCCTCACACACAGCCAACACGCCGTCTGTAATGACACATAAAGAGCCACGCTATAGGTAAGAAATATGACTGTCTCCACTCAGTCAAGTATCCGATTGATAGGGAGTTCAGTGAATTTGTCTACTCTTTCAGATGGTTATTAATTCATAGGACAGGCACATATAAGCACTATGCTTCAGTCTGTACCTTTTTCAGTCACTGTAAATAATCAAATATTGATAAATGATGATGTATATTGTACTTTTTTTTGATGACTGAAAAAAATAAACTACTACTACTACTACTACTACTAGGTTGTTGTGTTTTTCATGTGTCGTGTTGTGTTGCTGTGTTTTTCATGATGAATGATTTGGAAAAGATAAGCATATCTCTGGCACCGCAATAATATTTACAAATATACACATTCTAATTACATTTTAAGTGGTCTTCTGCAAGATTGCATTCTTGCTAACACTTTACAATAAGGGTGCATTAGTACAAATATCTGTTAATACAGTAGTGAGCATTAATTAACAGTTAACGAATGCTTCTAGTAATGATCTACTAATGGTGTGCATGTTAACTAAGGAATTGATTTATATATATTAATATGTTGTTTATAAGTTTTCCATTTAGTCTGTTTGCTAGATTACTGTACATTGAATCTTGGGGTAAAACATTGCAATCCATAACATTACAAAAATACCAATACCATTTTGAGAATTGAGAGAGGGGTGAGTGTTGTGACTGTTGCAAATGCTGCGACTGTACGTCCAAGGGGTTAAGATAATTTGTCCTGATGGTGGCGCTAGAGGAAATGGGGTCACCAAGATTATAGCTTTCTTCAATTATGGTTAGCGGTTAGGTAATGCTCATTCAACATGCATAATGTATTTATTAAGTGTTACTTAAAGCAACAATGTGTATTTTTTCCTATTAATTAATGATGTTCTGGAGTGTGTACAGAGAAGATTTGAGACCACCAGCGCTTCAACACGGCACTCGCCTTCGCTGCTCTAGCCTCAAACGGTGTTGTTGTGTCTCACCAGACACACACATTTGAGTCTAGAGCAGCGGAGCGGACAATATGTTTGACAAAAAAGCTGGCTTGCTATCCAGGCTGCGTGTATATTTTCCCTAACGGAGTTGCACTTCCGCGTTCGGTTTGCGCGATCTGATTGGCCACTGATGTTTTTTTCAGCGCCAATCGCATTACTCCTAAGTTCCTAACAAACTGGTTAAGCTTGGCGACTCTTTCGAAGTCGCTCTCTTTCGAAGTTGGTTAAGGTTAGGGTTAAGGTTAGGGTTAGGGTTAGTTGGTTAAGGTTAGGGTTAAGGTTAGGGTTAGGGTTAGTTGGTTAAGGTTAGGGTTAAGGTTAGGGTTAGGGTTAGTTGGTTAAGGTTAGGGTTAGGGTAACAGCCTGCTGGCGCGATTGTTAGAAGTAACGCGATTGGCGCTGAAAAAAACGTCAGTGGCCAATCAGATCGCGCAAACCGAACGCGGAAGTGCAACTCCGTTAGGGAAAATATACACAAGATACAAGAGATACAAGACACAAGAGTTTTATTTGTCACGGCATACAGGTATACAGTGAAATGCGGGGGGTCTCGGCCGCAACGATGTGCATAATACAAGTAATAATAATAAAGTCAAACCAATAGAGCGACATAGTGCAATAAACAAGTAAACAAAGTAGGCATATCGGTATCTGTACATGAGCTATTTACAGAGCATGGTAGGACATGCTAGGTCCTATGTCAGTGCAGTACACTGTTAGCTACGGATGAGGCATTGGGTCTTTATGTACACTGCTATACAATGCTATATTATACGATCTCAAGCTATACTATTCTTAAAGTGATCTTTCCTTCTGTAAAGTGTCCATAGTGTGAGCGTGTGCAGCATGAGTGTGTGTGTGCTCATGTTAAAGTGGCTGCTAGTGTGTGAGCGTGTACAGTGTGTGTGTTGTGTGTGTGCTCATGTGTGCTTGTGCGTGGAGGGTTCAGTGTTCAAGGCTCTGATGGCCTGGGGGAATAAGCTGAGCCTAAGTCTCTCTGTCCTCGTTACTGGTGCTCGCAGGCGTTTGCCTGACCGCAGCAGCATGAACAGGCTGTTGTTGGGGTGGTGAGGGTCTTTCATTATCCTGCAGGCTCTGGATTTGCACCTCTTGTTGTATAGGACCTGCAGGATTGGTAGTGCAATACCCGTGGTACGCTCGGCTGAGCGCACCACTCTCTGTAGGGCCTTCTTGTCCTGTGCCGTGCTGTTGCCATACCAGGCAGTGATGTTTCCAGTCAAGATGCTCTCTACAGCTCCGGAGTAGAAGGACTGGAGTATCTTCCCAGATACTCTGAACTTCCTTAACTGTCTCAGGTGGTAGAGGCGCCACACAGTCGTGTGTGTATAGTGAGTACAGCAGGGGGCTCAGAACACAGCCCTGGGGGGACCCGATGCTCAGGGTGATGGTGTTGGAGGTCTGACCCCCCCACCCTGACCGCCTGGGGCCTTTCGCTCAGAAAGTCCAGTATCCAGGCGCTCAGAGCGGAGCTCAGACCCAGCTCGATCAGCTTGTCCACCAGTCTGGTGGGGACTATGGTGTTGAACGCTGAGCTGTAGTCAATGAACAACAGTCTCACATAGCCCCCCTTCTGGCGGTCAAGGTGAGAGAGGGTGCTGTGCAGTACTTGGGAGACCGCATCGTCAGTGGACCTGTTTGGCCTGTATGCAAATTGCATAGAGTCCATATCACTGGGGAGGGAGGCACAAATGTGATCCTTGACCAGCCTCTTGAAACATTTCATGGCCACAGAGGTGAGTGCCACCGGTCTGTAGTCATTGAGACATGTTGGGGAGGGTTTCTTTGGTACAGGGATGATGGTAGACATCTTGAAGCAGGCAGGGACCACTGACTCCACCAGGGATCGATTAAATATGGCGGTGAACACAGGGGCTAGCTGGTTAGCACAGGACTTAAGTATGCATCCTGTTATTCCATCTGGGCCAGCAGCTTTTCTGGTGTTCACTTGCATAAATGCTCTTCTCGCACTGTGTACCGACAACGAGAGAGCGTCCCCGCCCCCCCCGCGGTTGCCCCCCCCCCTCCACAACAGCCGGCGCTCCAGTGACATCACTAGCCGTTGAGCTAGCGGCTCCACTGTCTGCACCAAACCGAGCGTAGAAAGAGTTGAGTTTGTCCGCGAGAGAGGCGTCGTCGCTCCCCATTGAGGGGGCGCTGACTTTGTAGTCAGTTATTGTCCTCAGTCCCCGCCATAAGCATCTTGTGTCGTTTTGTGCCATTTGTGTCTCCAATTTATCAGCATATGTCCGTTTTGCAAGTTGTACAGTCTTGCGCAGAGTATAGACTGTAGCCTTGTACTCCTCCATGTTTCCTGACTCTCTGCCCAGGTTGTAGGCAGTGGTGCGGGATTTCAGAGCTGCCCTGATAGTACTGTCCACCCACGGTTTCTGGTTAGGGAAGACCTGCACCTTTTTAGTAGGGACAATACTATCAGCCAGTGTTGTGATGAAGCATACAACGCTGTCCGTGCACTCGCTGACGTCACTGGCGCTTCCTTGAAACATGTCCCAGTCGACGCCCTCGAGAGCGTCCTGAAGTGTGGCCTCTGATTGGTCGGTCAATTTTTTTGTCTCACGTGACACGACGGCGTCACGTGATCTTTGTTTGTAAGCAGGGACCAACAAGATGGCGTCGCGATCCGACGTGCTAGTAGCTCCCGCTAACGGCGGAGCCGGTACAGCCTTATAGCCGGCTCTGAACGGGGTGTAGCAGTGATCGAGTGTATTCCCTCCTCTGGTGGAGCAGGCGATGTGTTGAAAAAAGGACGGCATCACTTTTTTCAAATTTGCCTGATTGAAATCACCAGCTACAATCATGGCTGCGTCCGGGTGTTTAATCTGGTGCTTGTTGAGATTCTCCGCCAATTCCGCCAGGGCCCTGACGGTGTTTGCTTGGGGAGGGATATATACTGCAGTCATGATGACTGCTGTAAACTCACGGGGAAGGTGGAAAGGGCAACATAGAATGGAGAGATGTTCCATGTCCGGGGAGCATGAACAGGAGAGTACTTTTACCTCCTTGGGGCTAGTCCAGCCATTGTTCGTAAGGAGACAGACCCCCCCGCCGACGCTCTTACCGGAGGCTTCCGTGCGATCCGCTCGGAAGACGGTGAAGGAATCCGAGGGAGAGACGCTGTGATCCGGAGTCGCTGGCTTTAGCCATGTTTCCGTAAAACACAAGATGTTGCAGTCTCTCACTTCTTGTTGGAATCGAACCCTCGCTCTCAGATCGTGCATTCGCCAGAAAGATGGATGGAATTGCCGGGCGGTAAGCAGCTCTTTTTAACCTCAGTCTGATTCCTCCTCTTCTCCCCCTGTGTTTCTTCTTTTTCTTGCCGGCTCCTTTGTCCTTGTTGTCGCGCCTGATCTCCGGTGGCCAATCTAGGCATAAAGTGTCTCTAAACTCCTCTTTGAGTCCGGAGTTTAAGTCAATAAGTGACTGGCGGTCGTATGACGTCCCCGCCAGTGATGTTTTCATAAAAAACACGCATCCAGGCTTGCTTATTGTCTCCAAATAAATACCTTTTCCCACAAACAAATATGCAATTCTTTTGTGTGAGAGCTGGTATCATTTAACCAAGTGTTGGGTTGGTGATACACGTTGTGATTATATCAAACTAAATACATACTGCCTCTCCAAACACCAGAGTGCTTTGCTATTGTAGCTCAATCTTGATGAAAGACTAAAGATATGTGTCCAACAAAACAGTTTTACATTCATAAATAGGTAGCTAGCTAGACCAGCTGAACAGCTGATGTGAGGGTTGTACAGTAGTTGCCAGTTTCCAAGCACTTGAAGATCCAGCCGTGCAGTATATCTGAAATGTATCAACACCCCTCCAGCCAATCAGAATTGAATATTCACCCAGGCCATGGTATAATATATAAATTAATACCCTAATACAAGTTAACCACCAAAACCTGCACGGACTATGATGTATGACGTATATTATAGTATGTTAGGGTGCAGACCCTCACCTGCACCTTGTGTATACTGTTTATTTTTATCATATTTTTATATTCAGATTTAATTGTATTGCCCATATTTATAATAATAATAATAATTTAGGACCTGCTCAGAGGTCATCAATCGGCACACATGTCATCTATTACCCTGCCCATACCTGTACCCCCCCATCCCCCATGCTGCTATGATGCCCGAATTTCCCCAAGGGGATCAATAAAGGAATATCTTATCTTATCTTATGCATAGCAAGCAACTGTTAGTAAATGATAGGCATTGGTTAATGAATTGGTAAATTAATGCTTATTACTGTATTAACTAATGTTAATGAATGTACCCTTATTGTAAAGTATTACCGCATTCTTTTGAAGACGATTTCACAGATTTAGCAATTAGCCTACCACATCAAATATTCAATTAGTTGACAAAATCCTACGACCTTTAGGATTATATAGAATGTATTTAGCAGAGGACAGCCCTTGCCAGACCCCTGCAGTGAACACTGCTATAAAGCACTGCTCTCCCCCAAGCATTAGTATCCTGGAGAAAATTAGAAGAAAACATAGTAGCCCCACATAGACTGAAGGACATAGCATAATACACTAAACTACCAATCAAGCACTGTGAACGGAAATTTGGCCCCATAATTACCCATGCGATCCGGATATGGCGTGAAACACACAAAAAATATCCTAACCCACAAAAATGGCACAATCATACTCCCTTATTCAATAACAATGCACTCTTAATTGAAAAACGACCTATAAAATTCCCTATATGGGAAGAGCAAGGCATACACTCATTAGGGGATGTTTTTAACAAACAGGGTTTTTGTAGTTATGGAGAAATATGCAAAAAAAATTATCTCACCATGTCCACATGGCTTTTTTACATACATTTACGGCTATGTTTGAAGTCTCACGGTGTTCCATTAGACATACCAATTGAACACCACAGATACCACAAATTCTTCTATGAAAGAGAAACATCGAGAGGTTTTGTTTCAGATTTTTATCATCAATTACTAACGTCCTCGTATGAAACCCTCCAACTAGACTCTGTCTGGAGGAGGGATATACCAGACCTGGAAAGTGACTTTGATTGGCAAGGAGCCTGGGCAAATGTCCGACTTACATCAAGGAACCCGGACCATCAACAAATCAATCTTAACTATATTCACAGGACATACTTGACTCCTATAAGACTGAACAGAATGGGTCTTAAACAAGACTCCAAATGCTCCCAATGTACAAATGGGGATGAAGGGACATTTATGCACATGTATTGGGACTGCCCACCAGTTAAGACATTCTGGAAAGATGTGACCCAACAAATATCAAAACTTGTATCTTGGAATATACCTGTACACCCCTCTGTATTACTATTGAATGATGTTTTTGAGTTTGCAGTAAATCCACAGCTAAAGAGATTGGTTTTATCGGGTATCACAGTAGCTAAAAAGCTGATCGCATCACGCTGGTTTCAACCGGAAAAAATGTGCCGGAAAGTTTGGTTTCTTACATATCTCGATGTGATTTATCAAGAAATATCTACAGCAAGAATTCTGGGTCTCAATGAATCCAAAATGTCAATGTGGTTAGAAGTGGTGGAGAGAATAAAAGCTTATAATGGTAGTGTCTGGTTAGGAGCGAGGGATAATGGAGGTACTATCCAAAGAGGGGTCCGGGAGGGGGGGGTTCGAGCTGGAGCATATGTGTGTAGGTTTTTAGATAACAGGTATTAGGGGTATATCCTGTATAAGACATTGGTATAAATGGTAATTTCGTTGGATATACACTGTATATTAATGCTTGTGTATCTTATCGTGTGTTGTCATGTTTGTTTATATGTGTTTTTAAAAAAAAATTATAAAAAAAAAAGAAAAAAAAGCACTGCTCTATTAAAAAAGCAGCACAAAGACACCTGACGCACATGAACACAGACAAACATTCAGACTGTAATATAGGCACCGACCTCAACCACACACACACACACACACACATGCAGTACAGTGCACATACTGTACCACACCGCACACATTCCCTGGAATCCAATGTCATGTTTCTGCCAATATATCTCCAGGTAACACTGTGTGTGTCGTAAAGCAGGAATGTCTCTGAAGATGTGAAGAGAATGCCAGCGCCGTCCTCTCAAACCCCACAGCCCGGCCCATTCCCCATTCCAGCCGCTCCCCCATTTATCTCCCAGAAGCGTTTACCATCATCGCTCCTCCGGCAAATGATCCAAACGCAAACGGCAGAATCGGCTCGACAAGCAGAAAGTGTGTTCAACAATTACTCCCCTGACAAATTATCTACCACCCGGGGGTTTTATCTGTAGATATATCCATCACAAGTTTAATGGCATACTGTTACTCACTGAGGAGGGGGGTTGTGCACATGTGTAGGGCTCCATAGGGAAGAAGGATAGAGCAGAGGAGATGTGAAGGAGGGAGGGCCTGCGTGAGTAAGTAGGGAGGGAAGTAGTAGAGAGCGGTCTCCTAGGTGCCGTGGCGGGGATGTGTGGGATAATGACGGCCGTGGTCCAATATGCGAGGCTGAGTCAAGCAGATCTCGTAAAAAGACATCCAATATAAATTAAAGGTTTCCGTGTGGTTGGGGGGGGGGGGGGGGGGGGACATCTGCGGGAGAGTTAATCCAAAAGGAATAAGAATCACCGCTGTCGGAGGGAAATACAAAGGCAGGGGGACGGAACGGTGCGGAAAAGAATCCCAACCTGAACATGACATACAGTAAGAGCTTAAATGGCCACCGCGTATGTGGTCGACGGTTCTTGATCAGCACATGGGATGGATACCGAATCAGGTACTTTTAAGGGTACCGACCGAATCACGTCGGTACTACCGAGTACCGATTCACATGAGATCCGCCGGTGCCACATTTCGGTACTTTAAAAAAAGAAAATTATAATAATAATTATTATTATAAAAAAAATTAAATTAAGTCCAATGACGTCAACATTTCGTTTACCGTGAAACGTTCACACGCACAATACACGCAGTCGGGGCAATGGCAAGCCGAAAACTATCGCAAGTGTTGTTTCACTTTATAAAGCTAGATGCAGACAACGCTCGCTGTAATATTATATATTAACACTTTGGGTGCCATGGGTTAAATTCATGATATACCATAGATTGCCAGCTCTATTTGTCTATGGAGAAGTACCCCTTCTTTGCATGGCTATAACTTTTTAAATTCTATTGCTACATTGCCATTAGGGCCCATTCAAAGTCCTATATGTATTGTTCATTGTGTAGCAACGTTAAACTTTTTCATTCACATATTCATAGTAAAGTATGGTCTAATGTATAAGTATGTTTTCATCTCTTTCTGCAGCTTTCTCCAGAACGTGATCTATAGCCCCAAATGCATTATATTGATGATGAAATACAGTTTGATGGCAATCGGGGCGATATAAAAAATTTCAATTGGACGTACTTCTAGAATGATCTACGTATGATCTGATGATGACCGGATGGGCGGGGGATCGTTTATAATTCCGTGGGCAGCGTTATATCATTCATCTAGTGTGGGTCATATGTTCATCATAACAGTTTATATGGAACACGTTCAAGAATAACGCTGAATCTTACCGGATCTTCCTCGCGCTGTTGGACGATCAGCGTGGTGTAGACCGTTTTCGATTATGGGATGTTTATCCTGATGAACCATTTCCAGCTTGTATAATACTATATACGTCCAAATCATGTTGTTTATCGAGTTATTGGCAATGGATCGCTATATATTGTGACGAGCCAGAGTGCCGGCAGCCAAACCGAGTGCCCGGAAGTAATATGGCCGACCAGCACAACCGCCACAGCACTTCCTGTTTGGCGATTGCGCCGATCGGCCACCAGATGGCGCTCCTGAACCGCCAGAGAGCTCAGTGGGTCCTCCTGGTGGATCTCAGGCCAGCGGAGGGGAAATATGAATCCGATCACAGATTTTTGAAATATTGATATTAAAGACGCGGTAAAGTGTCCTTCGGCAACTTGAGCATGGCCGGGAATGACGCTGTAAAGCGTTTCCCGGCAGTTAAAGTGTTAACAAATTGTTCTAAATAAATAATAATGATAATACATTTTTGAAGTTTGGATAATTTTTTTTTTTTTTACAACTGAGGTAGGTAGATTACATTTTTAGAGACTAAAGTACCGGAAAAAAGGTACCGTTGGGTACCGGTATCGATTCACAGTGTGAAAGGTACCCAACCCTAGTCATGGCCCTCCTCGGGCCCCACGGAATCCACTGACACCTTAATGTAAAAGTTCATAACTACTGTGACGAGCCTGGAGGTGTTCAGGCTTGACCCGGACCAAAACAAACTATTTCAATGTCCACACAAGCACAATTTCAATAAATAAATGACATTTATTGTTTAACAGAACAAATCCAATGGGCAATAGGGTAATCGTATAACAGTCCAGGGTCAAAACACGTATCAGGCTCTCGTACAAAAAAGGGATTGTTCAATACTCAGATGTTGTCTTCCAGTCTAGGGTCAGTACACAAGGGGGTTTCTCAGCCAGTGTAAGGTCCAGTACACAACGAACACCTTCTCGCCTTCACCTCTCCTCTCAACTACCTCTCACCTCACACAACTCTGTATCACAATCTCTCTCTCTGTACCCTGCTCCTACCTCACCTCCACTCCACCATACTCTGTCTGTCCTAGTGTTTTATGTTATGTGTGTCTGGTGTGGGATGTGGGTGATCTTGTGGTGCACAGGTGTGTTCTATCAGTCCTAATCAGCTGCCTAATTGCTTCTCCTCTCCTCGTGGCAGTAGTATCTCCCATCCTTCACATAGCCATGGGATGGGGGATGATATCTGCCACACTACCTACCTCATACTATAGTCTACCCTGTATGATAGCATCTACAATAGTGCTGAATATATCTTATATATACATTTATATATTTATATTTACTGTCATATCTATATATGAGTCATAGCTATCTATCATATCTATATCTATTTATATTTACTGTCTGAATATACCTGCATATAATTATTCTATATACCTACTTATAAACCTGCATATATCCCATATCACTCTGTATGATAGCATGCACAATAATGCTGTATATACCGTATATATATTTAATCTTACCGTATATATATATATATACACATCTGTCTGTACATACCTGCATATAATGCATATTTTCCATATCTGTAGATACTATATCTATACATATCCCTTACATACTCTTACTAGTTACTTACGCATGCGTACTACCATAGTGTCTTTATACCTATTATACTATTCATTAATATTATACTATTTATATACTCCTCCTGCCCCCACGGGCATACGGCCCTGAGCTATTGTCTTGTATCTCACCCTGTATCCATACGCTTGCAGTAGTTCTATATATTACTCTATTTCACAATTTTCTTATATACTATTAGTGTTGTCAAAAATATCGAAGTATCGATAAATATCGATACTGAATATTTAAAACAGTTACGATACTCATTTCCCGAAATACCGATACTTTCTGTAGTATCGGTACCCGCTGGCAGTGTTCTACCGGAAGTTTGTTGACACGCTGTTCAGAGCACGCTTGCCCCTCCAGCTGTTCAGAGCACGCTTCCCCCTCCAGCCCTCCCCCTCACAGAGCGAGCCGTCGGCGTCTTCACTCTTCAGTAAACATTTTAGCTGAGTGAACTAAGATGGCAGATGCAGCGCCTCCACAACTTAAAGATAAAGAAAACAGCAGAAGTGCTGTTTGGAAGTACTTCGGTTTTGAAGTAAACACAGAAGGGAAAGTTAAAGATGTCACAATGCCCATTTGCAAGCGGTGTTACAGGGCAGTGCCAACGAAAGGTGCCAACACCTCAAATATGGCAAAACACCTGAAGGACCGGCACACGGATCTCCACAAAGAAATGAAAGAGGTTTGTGACTGAAGCATTAAACCACTAACTCTAGTTTAATACAAGATACGTTGTCTACTGATGGCGCATCATATCAACAGCTGATTCGTTGTACGTTACAGCTATTAGCTAACGTTAGATAGCTACTGCTAGTCGTTCCTCTGTTAGCTTATGCTAGCTAGCCGGCTACCGCATGGAAACGGAGTAAAATTACGTTTAAACGTTATGTCGAGGTCATACAATACTACACTCGACACGAGGTTGGTTAACGTTACCAGCCCCGGAGAAAGATCTCTCTCTCTCTCTCTCTCTCTCTCTCTCTCTCTCTCTCTCTCTCTCTCTCTCTCTCTCTCTCTCTCTCTCTCTCTCTCTCTCTCTCTCTCTCTCTCTCTCTCTCCTCTCTCTCTCTCTCTCTCTCTCTCTCTCTCTCTCTCTCTCTCTCTCTCTCTCTCTCTCTCTCTCTCTCCTCTCTCTCTCTCTCTCTCTCTCTCTCTCTCTCTCTCTCTCTCTCTCTCTCTCTCTCTCTCTCTCTCTCTCTGAGGTTAACGTTACCAGCCCCGGAGAAATCTCTCTCTCTAATGAAAATTGTTGTAGTCATATATTTTAGTCTTATTAACTAAAATATTTTAACCAAATAAAAAGCAGCAGCACTATTGCATAACTAAGTCATGTTTGCTATGTATTTCTTTCTTTAGAGAGAAACAACGGGTTTTAAAAGTCTTATATTTCTCTTTTCTTATAGTACCAGAGAGAAGCTGAGGAGAATCAACCAGCAACAGCACAGCAGCCTACCCTACCAGCATTACTTGAACAACAAAGGAAGTATCATGCAAACTCAAAGGAAGCCAAGAAACTTAACAGGGCTGTAGCAGAGTACATATGCATGGATCAGGTCCCTGTCTATACTGTTGAGAAACATGGGTTCAGACAACTGCTTGGACAGTTAAATAACAAGTATTCCCTTCCTTCACGGAACCACTTCATGTCAACTGAAATCCCTGCCCTATATAATGAAACAAAAGACAAAATCATGGAGAGCCTTAGGGGGAAACCCTTATTTTCATGCACCACTGACTTGTGGACCAGCAGGGCCACGTCCACATTCATGGCAGTAACTCTGCAGTTTATTACAGAATCCTGGGACATGCAGAGCTGGTGTTTGGGCTGTGTTGGGCTGCACTCAGAGCACACGGGGGACAGTTTGAGAGAGGCGTTGGAGGAGATGGTACATGAAACATGGAAGCTGGACATGTCAAATATGGCTGGCAGTGGCATCACCACTGATAATGCCTCAAATAACAAGAAAGCATTTAAGCAGGACTTCACATGGGTCCCCTGCTTTGGGCACAACCTTCACCTAGCCATTAGCAAGGGTCTGGATATATGCCGTGTGTCTGCAGCACTGTCGAGGCTGAGAAAGACGGTGTCTGCCTTCAGCAGGTCACCAAAGATGTCCCGACAGCTGAAGCAGAAGCAAAAAGAGTTGCAACTG